>NC_141877.1:456850118-457153148 GCF_056163025.1 Triticum urartu
GTCTTGAATTACCGAGATACCGAGTCTGATCGGAACGTCTTGGGAGGAGGTCTATTCCTTCGTTGACCGTGAGAGCTTGTCATGGGCTAAGTTGGGACTCCCCTGCAGGGATTTGAACTTTCGAAAGCCGTGCCCGCGGTTATGGGCAGATGGGAATTTGTTAATGTCCGGTTGTAGATAACTTGAACCTTAACTTAACTAAAATGAATCTACTGAGTGTGTTACCCTGATGGCCTCTTCTCGGCGGAGTCCGGGAAGCGGACACGGTGTTGGAGTAATGTTTGCGCAGGTTGCTCTCTAGTTTCTCGCTCGTGCTTTGCCTCCTCTTCTCGCTCTCTTTTGCGAATAAGTTAGCCATCATACTTGCTAGTCGCTTGCTGCAGCTCCACATATATTTACCTTGCCTTACCTATAAGCTTAAATAGTCTTGATCGCGAGGGTGCGAGATTGCTGAGTCCCTGTGACTCATAGATTACTATTACACCAGATGCAGGGCCTGATGATTCCGCTCCAGGAGACGCGTATGAGCTCAAGTGGGAGTTCGACGAAGACTCTCAACGTTACTATGTTTCCTTTCCCGATGATCAATAGTGGTGCCCAGTTGGGGGTGATTGGGACCGTGTCGCATGTTGGGTTATCTTTTATTTTGGCGCCGTAGTCGGGCCATGAGTGTTTGGATGATGTAATGTTATTTATGTACTTGATTGACGTGGCGAGTGTAAGCCAACTATGTTCTCCCCTTTATTATTATATTACATGGGATGTTGTGATGATTGCCTAACTTGCGACATATGCCTTCGATGCGATTATGTCTCTAAGTCGTGCCTCGACACGTGGGAGCTATAGTCGCATCGTGGGTGTTACAGCGTCCCTCCCTCGCCCATGAGCGTGGTGGCTGGCAAGACTAGGAGAAGCTTTCGCTACACGCTCTTCCTCCCGCACGCGGTGGACATGCAGCAGTTCAATCGATGTCAGATGGCTAGAAGCGTACTGTAGTACTCCTCCAGTGTACTAGTATTCCATCATTGTTCGACTTCCGAAGAGGCGAAGTGCTAAGCGTAGCCCGGACGCTCGTGTGGCAGTTTCATGTGTATAGTAGTCTAGGATAGCATGTACCGTGCATGTAAGCTTAAAATCGTTGGGGTCGGCTCCATGCTATGTGGCCATCTCGAAGTTTTTAAAAAAAATTAAAATAGTCTTCTGGCCCTACCCGAAAACTGCCGCGCGTACTTCCCGGGAAAAGCCCCGCCCTCAACTTTTAACTACACGAAAACAGTTCGAGCTTGTTCGTTCTATATAAATACAGTACTTACTGTATGTTTATTCACCCGTGGGGTTGTTCATTGAATGGAGGGGCGGGGAGCACAAGTGAACAATACTGTAGTACTACTAGTAGTAAGTAGGAGTCGTACAGTAGTCACCTTAAATAGAGAGTTTCTTTTCTTTAATGCCACGCACACAAATTGAAATGCTTGTTGTGGAGAGAAAAAAGATAATCACTCCACTATATATGGACGCAGGGGCCTGAGCGCTTTCTTTACTAGGGTTGCTCTCTTCATTCTCTCATCCTCTCCAGATATAAACAAGACAGCGGTAGCGACATTTTCTCTCTGCTCACCGCTGGTCACAGATCCGGTCGGATCCCTTCAGCCGGTGTGTGTAGAGGACTAAAAGGTGCATCGTTCACGCGGTCATCACCGCCGAGGGAGAAAACCCATAGCTGCCGGAGGGGCCCGATCCTCTGCCCGTGCCGTTCTCTCCGACACATGGCCGGCTCGAGAGGTCCTCCGACCCTTCTTCCTCCCTGCTGTATTGTCCACAGATCTGACCTGCCGCCGCCGACATCCCGGCGACCCTCAGGTATAAGTTCTTCGAAAGCGTTCTTGCTCTACTGCTCCAGCTCCCCACGTGTCTGCATGTGCATCTTTTTCTACTCCCATCAGCTCTTCCAAAGCCACCTAAATTTTTAGTATTATTAGAGGTAAAGCTACTTCATGCATTCGAATCTAGGGCTTTGTTCAAACAACAAAGAAAGGGGGGAAAGTTGTAGCATGAATCTAGGACTTGATTCAAAGTGGAAATAATATGGTGAAAGTAGTAGAGACCGGATACCCAACCGGTCTCTTGGTTGAAAAGGGAAATAATGGGAAAACGCAGTACAAACTAGATAAGGAACATATCTATTATTGGTTGAAAAAAGGATAGAAAGTGGCGGCTGGTGGACAAGTCAACAGAGTATGTCCAGGATTAGATTTGCTGCCATCACATAGTAAAAGGTCTCCAGGATTAGATTTGCTGCCCTCACATAGTAAAAGGTCTCAGGATTAGATTTGCTGCCCTCACATAGTAAAAGGTCTCCAGGAATTAGATTTGCTGCCCTCACATAGTAAAAGGTCTCCATGATTAGATTTGCTACCCTCACATAGTACAATGGCACTCCTGTTGTTTTCCCCAGTATGATAAGTAAGTTGCTCCTTTACGCTGCTGAGTGTCCTGGTGTCCCCACGGTCCCATGCCCTTAAACCAACTCTTTAGCTGTTGTTGATTTACTGTGTCTGGTAAACAAGCAATGCCAGCATTAAAGTAATCCCATATTTGAGGAATCTCATTGTTAATCGTAATGCTTCTGGTAACATGAAGCATCGCTGAAGTTGTAAAATTTCTATTGTCCTTGCGTGATTGCCATGAACATAATTAAGATGATTCTTTTCATTTTGTATATGTTTCGTATATTCTTATTGACCAGCAACTGTTTACTTTCTATCTTTTTGTGCAGATAGGGATATCCATTTTGCCTTGTTGCTATTGTGACCATTTGGTGAACTGCAGAAAACACTTCTTTTGGAATGAGTGTCTTGTGCAGTTCAACTAAAATGTCACGTGGGAAACATCTCTCAATTTTGGTGGAACTGCACAAAATGGTGATTGGAGTTTCCAAAATCTCCGTCAAGTTCTGCTGGTAATCTCGTGCAACATTTTATTAGCCTTTGCAAGATGGAGCCGTCACTGTCACCATAATGGCACTTTATTTTAGTGGAACTGCACAAAAGGATAAGAAAATTATAGTTGCACCTTACATGAGCCGGACAGGCAACCTTAATGTTCCTCAATTTTAGTGCAACTACTAAAGAAGAACCTGCCAGCTCACAAGAGCAAGTACTTCTTGCTAGCTGAATGATGCAATCTTTGCTTCATTTCAGGTGAACTGCAGAAAAAGGCGCATGAATTGAATCATGGAACTCCAGGCAGACCTCATCCAAGTAGAGCTGGAGGTTGAGTTCAAGGAGGCCACTATTAAAGCAAAATCATGCTCTCTTGTCTCCTTGTTTGTGCTGTGCAAACATGCTGTGCAAACAGGAATAATCAACTACAGATGTTGTGATGGTCAAGAGCATTCGCCAAGTTCTTCGATTGTATGACATGGCTAGCCAAGATGGATTTAATCCCGATATTCACTTTATCAAAAGGCTCTAATGGGTTGGTTCCGAATCTTGCAAGCTGGGAATCAGTGAGATGTGTAGGCATGTTTGTTGTACTTATTATTTGGATCGTATTTGTTAGTTCTGAATGTTGCAAGCTGGGAATCAATGAGATGTGTAGGCATCTTTGTTTTACTTATTACTTGGATCTTATTTGTTGGTTCTGAATCTTGCAAGCTGGGAAACACGGCATGATGATGCAGAGGACAACAACCATAACAAACAGTTCAAACTCGGTAGTATTATCTTTGTGAAAGTGCGACAAATGTGATGATCGTGTGCGTCCTGAGAATAATAATTCTAATTGTTGTGCATGTTGATCCTGTGGCACTGATAGAACGAGCGAATGCATTGCTTGTTTTAAGTACAAATTTCTATTAAAGCTAATTAAATTTAAGTAAAGTGACCACTAACTCATGTTATTACAGTACCAATATAGACCCGCTCGTGAACCGACGTGTGGCCGAGGGTGCATCTTCTGCCGGGCGTGCAGCGGACGAGGGAGGGGTAGTAACTGTGGTCGCCTGTACACACTCAGCTTACTGTTGAATCCAGTTCCCCAAGAGCTGAAAAACAAACTGCTGCCGCCGCCTACACACTCGTTCACTCGAAGAGACTCCAATGGCGATCCGAGGGGCGAGCCTGCTGGATATGGACTTCAGCAAGGAGTTCCCCTTTGAGTTCGCCGTTCAGTCCTATGGCTGCACCAAGTTGAATGTGATGTACACCAATGATACGGACTCGGTGAAGCTCTGCCTCGCCTCAGTCCTATGGCTGCACCAGGTTCTGGAGCATTTGCCAGTTTCATTGGCAGCGCCGAATGCACCTTCGCTACAGTGGAGAGAAGGAAGAACGTGACGATTCGGCCATCTAGTGCAACAAGCTTGTCGACATCCAGAAGCAATACAAGATCATTAGCAACGGGCAGGAGAAGGACTCCGTGGTTGACCTCGCTGAGACCATCATCGACCCCTGATACGCCAACATGAAAGAAGACGACCTGAACACGTGGGAGGTACCTCTGAATCTAGCCTACATAACCTACGCGGCCAAGGGCGCATACGCATGCTACGACATGTACATGCAGATCTTGGACATGAGGGCGTGTTTGCTTCCCGTAACCGATTAGTACACGGACAGCCGCAGCGTCATGATCAAGTGTGCCAGGAAGGTCTAGATGTTGTACTTTATCTATTTATAAGCACCTTTATCATGTGAGTGTTTCATGCATTAGCCTATGTGTCGTAATTATCTGTTATGTCCGAAATGTTTCTTTTAAGAACCCATTAACCTGATTGCTTTTTTAGTGGCAATTTGCTTATGTATGTAAACTAGTTCACTTGTCCGTAAAAAAACTAGTTCACTCGGCTGATGTGCTTTGAATCTCCTTCCTCCCAACATATTCCCCTCCTCAGGTGGACCCAGCAGGTCTCTGAATTTTCTCCCACTTTCTTTTTCGATGTAAACTAAGTTTTCTCCTAGTACTTTCCCCTAGAACCAACTCAACTGTCCCACATCTAGCCTAAAAAATAATAATACCCCACATACTATTAACTCATCAAATTAAAATGATATTTTATTTCGTAAGTTGAAAGTTCTTACAAAATAATAATAATAATTGTTTATATATAACTTGGCAAGTTAACTCTTAGTGATTGCGTACATAAGCTTGCAAAGCTTTTACTGACGTGCAATCATGTGTTTATGTTTTTATAACATTTCTCCGTCTAGCCCAACATGATATTTTCACCCAGGCCAGCAAGTCCGCGGCTTTCGAGAAAAATGCAAACGGGATTTAAATGGGCTGCATAGATGCTACATCATTGTTTCACCCAGCCCACCAAACAGACCAAAAAACAAATGGACTGACAGTTGGGTCCACGGCCACAGCCTAGTTTTTTTGTGATTTGCCAAGTAAGTCGCTTTGTCAGGCCTGTTGGGCTGTAAATCTTTCAAGACGAGGAGAGATTTCATTTGGCTGGCCGAGAAAATGGCCCATCAGTAATGAGAAATGGGCTGTACATTTTTAAAACACATTAAACCGGCATTTAGTTTCAAATATCTGTTTTTTATTTCGAGATTTTAAATTACATTAATTTTTATGCGTGGAGAATTTGTTGGATTTTATATTGATATACATTTATTTTTAAAATCAGTTTGAATGTGAGTCGAAATTTCGGGATTAAAAACAGTGCGAACCGCACCGAAATATGCAAAATTTCGTATAATTTTTTAACCGTGGCCACAATATGGGCTGTAATGCTAACAAAAAGCATACGGGCTCCAAAAAAACCTTAAGAATTAGCAAACGGGTTGTATGCTGTTTTCCATAGATTTGAGGCTTTCCTAAAAAAAGGTTGACGCACAAGCAGTGACTGTTGGATGGCCATCCAACGGCTGTCGTGCTTCTTCAATCTCTGCTCTTCCTGCTCCAGCCGCTCAAACAGGCGCAGGCGGGTCTGCCTGCTCCCTCCTCCCCGCGGCCGGCTCTGCTGCCGCGCAGGCCTCACCGCCCCACCGTACTCCCATCGCTAGCCTAGCCATCCCTCTACTCGCCCACACATGCTGTATTCTCCGGCGACGGCAGACGAACCAGTAAACCCTCGTACAGTCGTACTCCCCTCCGCGTGGGAAACAACTACCGAGTCTTCCCTGCCTCCGTGTCGTTCCCTTCCTAGGCCTTGCCGTCGTCCACCGCCATGGTGCTCTCGGCGTGGCCTGGTCAACGTGGTCAACGACCGACATGCATCTGAAGTGGACTTTACGTGGAGAGGCCGACAGCTGGGTCCACGGCCGCACGCAAGGAGATGCCTCCTTATTACGTGCAAAATAATGATTCCTCCACCTGACATCAGGGACCCACTAAAAGGACCTCTGTATTTCGCGAAAAAAACGTTACCACCGCTGACAGCTCGGACCCACCAGCTATATCTTCGCACGCAATGAAGTGCCTCCTTATTACGCACAAAAAAATGAATACTCCCCCTGTTAGCTGGGACCCAGTATAGTGGCAGGCTGACTTGTGGGCCTACTAAGTTGACGGGGACGGAGGGCTTTGTCAACTTAGTCAATATGCAAGATTCTAGCTCCAGTGACCGTACGATGTCCATCCAATGGCCGTAGTGCTTCTTCAACCTCTGGTCTTCTTGCTCCAGCCGCCCAAACCAGCGCCGGTCGTGCCTCGTGCTCCTGCCTCCCGTGGCCGGCTGCGATGCGGTGGAGGCCTCACCGCCCCCTACTACTCCCACCGCTGGCCATGCCATCCCTCTACTCACCCACACCCCCTGTTATTCTGCGGCGACGGCAGCCTCACACCGCAGCAATCGAGTGAACCCTCGTACTCCTCTACGCATGGGCATCCACTGCCGCGTCTTCCCCGGCTCCGCGTCGTCCCCTTCCTAGGCCTCGCCGTCTTCCACCGCCCTGGTGCTCTCGGCGCAGCGTAGTCAACGTGGTCAAGGAACGGCTTCCATCGGACGTGGACTGTACGTGGAGAGGCTGACAGTTGGGTCCACGGCCGCAGCAAGGAAGTGCCTCCTTATTACGTGCAAAATAATTATTCCTCCACCTGACAGCGGGACCCACCAGACGGGACACCGTATTTCGTGAAAAAAACGGTTCCCCCTGACTACTGCGACCCAACAGCTACATCTTCGCACGCAAGGAAGTGCGTCCGGGCAAAAAACGATTCGCCCCCTGACTGCTGGGACCCACCAGCTACATCTACGCAGGCAAGGAAGTGCCTGACAGTCAGGACCCACCTGGTCGAAGCGTACTTAGTGTTGTCATTCTGGTCGCGAACATGTATGTGCATACTGGTCGATGTAGAGGCGCGCACGTGTCGTAGTAGAGGCGCGCACGTAGCATTTACACGTACATACAACGGCCAGGGTGCAAGAAAGAAAATACGGCCACGTATGTGTACATACGGGCGGGGTCTCGAACGCCTACTCGCGCATACGTACGGCCAGGGCTCGTGTACATGGCTGGGTCGGAACGGAGAAACAGCATCGTCGTCGTGTTCATGGGGAGGCAACGGAGTGCGTCGTGTTCATGGGGAGGCAACAGAATGCGTCGTGTTCATCGGGAGGGCTTGGACGGAACATGCGATGGAAACGAGGCCTGGCGTACCGCAGAACGGAGGAAACGGCCCTGTGTTCGACCGGCCACGTTCGAAACGGGATCATGTTCATCGGGAGGGGTCTGGCGTACCGCAAAACGGAGGAAACGGACCTGCTATGGTCGAAACGGGGGTCCTGTTGATCGGGAGGGGTGTGGCGTACCGCAAAACGGACGAAACGGACTTGTGTTGGAGCGCTATGGTCGAAACGGGGGTCCTGTTCTTCGGGAGGGGTGTGGCGTACCGCAAAACGGGACTCCACGGGATACTGTTCATATCCACCATCGACCCCCTCCAGCCTCCACGAGCTACTGTTCATCCACCGTCGACCTCCTCCAACCTCCACCTGCGACTGTTCATCCATGGGCTCCTGTTCATCCAGCCTCCACCGCGCGCTACTCCACCGGCTACTGTTCAACCACCCCTCCACCGTCTACTGTTCATCCAGCCCTCCACACCACGGGGTCCTGTTCAACCACCCCTCCACCGTCTACTGTTCATCCAGCCCTCCACACCACGGGGTCCTGTTCAACCATCCCTCCACCGTCTACTGTTCATCCAGCCCTCCACACCACGGGGTCCTGTTCATCCACCCCTCCACGGGCACCCCTCCACCGTCTACTGTTCATCCAGCCCTCCACCACACCACGGGGTCATGTTCATCCAGAGGCAACGCCACCGCTCACTCTTCATCCAAACCCCCCTGCAATGCTCACTGTTCATCCCATCGACCGGCTTCAGTTAGCAGCAGTAGCAAAGGAATCGCTCAATCGGGTTCAGTTAACAGCCATCGATCGATCGCTCGGGTTCATTAACGCGTAGCCTGCAGTGCAATCGCTCGGGTTCAGTTAGAGCCCAACGCCTCGCTCGGGTTCATTTAGAGCCAACGCCTCGCACACGCGCGCGTACGTGTACGAGAGAAACGCGCATCGCTCGGCCCCGACCTCCCACCGTAACCGGGAACTCCCCGAAATTTTCATCGCCCTCGCTTCTACCACGGTTTTTTCCGTCATGGACGGCCCAAAGAATGTCATGCAACTGCGTGTCCGGCCCGCCCAGGACGAAAAGCCCATTTTCTGTCATGATTTTTTGTCATAGAAGTAGGAGCCCACCACATCTATGATGATACCGGGTTTTGTCACAATTATCGTCAAAGAAGTGTCATATGTATGACAGAAAAAAATTCGTTCGGCCCAAAATGTCACGGATGTGTGTTTTTTTGTAGTGATATTCCACTCCATGGATGACACCTACGAAGACATGTTTTACGGCGGGCTGAACCGGGGCAGAGCTTGCATGCTGAGCCGTTTCGATGGTGTCGGTGCAGATGTCCGGCTCAGGGCCCGGTTCGTCGGTCTTGCCGATGAAGACGTGAATTCCACCAAAGGGGACCCGGTACCCGTATTTAATTGAACCGGCCTCGGGACCCCATCCTGCATCGTCGATGTAGAGCTTGCCGCGACGACTTTTGGTCATCCGGCCCACAGCGTATCCCTTGAGTCCTTCGAAGCTGCCCTTCAAGAACTTGAAACCATCGTGCGATAGCCCCATGGTAGGCACCAACTGTCGTGGTTTTGTCACGGCAGATGTCCTCATGAAAGGACTTAGTCGTGGAGCCATCGCTACGGGTTAGCTTAAAGGGGTTAAACCGGACAAGGGACACGAGAGTTTTATACTAGTTCGGCCCCTTCGATGAAGGTAAAAGCCTACGTCTAGTTCTGTTGGTATTGCTAGGGTTTCGATGACTAGGGAGCGAATCCGCTTTGCCTAGCTCTCGGGTTGTTATGTGTTGTCCCTAAACCGCTGCCGGGTCATCCCTTTATATACACAGGTTGTCGCCTGCCGGTTTACAAATCCCGAGGCCGGATCATAAACGTGTCCGGCTCGGTCTCTATCCTTCCTATCTTACAATGCAAGTTATATGAGAAAGTTGGTTTACATCTACAGGCCTTAACTCGCCTTTGGGCCTTGGGCCTTCGTAAAGCACCACCATCCTTACGTCTTCATGGGCTTCTAATCTTATAGAGTTAACCCGGCTACTCCTGGCCGGTTTACGTCCAATAGTAATATCCCCAACAGTGTGCATCCAACTTGCTTGCTCATGAAGACCTAGGGCATTTTGAGGAAGCCCATCATTGGAATATACAAGCCAAGTTCTATAATGAAAAATTCCCAGTAGTATAGGAAAGTGATATCATAGGAGACTCTCTATCATGAAGATCATGGTGCTACTTTGAAGCACAAGTGTGGAAAAAGGATAGTGGCATTGTCCCTTCTCTCTTTTTCTCTCATTCATTTTTTTATTGGGCCTTTTCTCTCTTTTTTTGGCCTCTTTTTTTTTATTTTTTTTATTTTTTGTCCGGAGTCTCATCCCGACTTGTGGGAGAATCATAGTCTCCATCATCCTTTTCTCACTTGGGACAATGCTCTAATAATGATGATCATCACACTTTAATTTACTTACAACACAAGAATTACAACTCAATACTTAGAACAAAATATGAGTCTATGTGAATGCCTCCGGTGGTGTACCGAGATGTGCAATGATGCATGAGTGACATGTATGAAGAATTATGAATGGTGGCTTTGCCACAAATACGATGTCAACTACATGATCATGCAAGCAATATGACAATGATGAAGCATTTCATAATAACGGAACGGTGGAAAGTTGCATGGCAATATATCTCGGTATGGCTATGGAAATGCCATAATAGGTAGGTATGGTGGCTGTTTTGAGGAAGGTATATGGTGGGCTTAAGGTACCGCTGAAAGTTGCGCGATACTAGAGAGGCTAGAAATGGTGGAAGGGTGAGAGTGTGTATAATCCATGGACTCAACATTAGTCATAAAGAACTCACATACTTATTGCAAAAATCTATTAGTTATCAAAACAAAGTATTACCCGCATGCTCCTAGGGGGATAGATTGGTAGGAAAATACCATCGCTCGTCCCCGACCACCACTCATAAGGAAGACAATCAATAAATAAATCATGCTCCGACTTCATCACATAACGGTTCACCATATGTGCAATGCTATGGGAATCACAAACTTCAACACAAGTATTTCTCAAATTCACAAGTACTCAACTAGCATGACTCTAATATCACCATCTCCATATCTCAAAACAATTATCAAGTATTAAAATTCTCATAGTATTCAATGCACTTCTATGAAAGTTTTTATATTATTCCTAAAAGCAAATTTCCATGTTGTTCTAAAGGACTCTCAAAATAATATAAGTGAAGCATGAGAGATCAATTATTTCTATAAAACAAATCCACCACCGTGCTCTAAAAGATATAAGCGAAGCACTAGAGCAAAAACCATATAGCTCAAAAGATATAAGTGAAGCACATAGAGTATTCTAATAAATTTCAAATCATGCGAGTCTATCTCAAAAGGTGTGTACAGAAAGGATGATTGTGGTAAACTAAAAAGCAAAGACTCAATTCATACAAGACGCTCCAAGCAAAACACATACCATGTGGTGAATAAAAATATAGCTCCAAGTAAAGTTACCGATGGACGAAGACGAAAGAGGGGATGCCTTCCGGGGCATCCCCAAGCTTAGGCTTTTTGGTGTCCTTGAATTTTATCATGGGGTCCCATGGACATCCCCAAGATTAGGCTCTTGCCACTACTTGTTCCATAATCCATCATATCCTTACCCAAAACTTGAAAACTTCACAACACAAAACTTAAATAGAGAATCTCGTGAGCTCCGCTAGCGAAAGAAAACAAAACACCACTTCAACATACTGTAATGAACTCATTCTTGATTTATATTGGTGTTAAACCTACTGTATTCCAACTTCTCTATGGTTTATAAACTCTTTTACTAGCCATAGATTCATCAAAATAAGCAAACAACACAAGAAAAACAGAATCTGTCAAAAACAGAACAGTCTGTAGTAATCTGTAGCTAACGCAAACTTCTGGAACCCCCAAAATTCTAAAATAAATTGCTGGACGTGAGGAATTTATCTATTAATCATCTTCAAAAATAATAAACTAAATATCACTCTCCAGTAAAAATGGCAGCAATTCTCGTGAGCGCTAAAGTTTCTGTTTTTTACAGCAAGATCAAAAAGACTTTCCCCAAGTCTTCCCAACGGTTCTACTTGGCACAAACACTAATTAAACACAAAAAACACAACCAAAACAGAGGCTAGATAAATTATTTATTACTAAACAGGAGCAAAAGGAAAGGAATAAAAATAAAATTGGGTTGCCTCCCAACAAGCGCTATCGTTTAACGCCCCTAGCTAGGCATAAGAGCGAAGATAGATCTAGGTATTGTCATCTTTGGTTTTAGGAAAGAAAAGAGCAAACTTATTATCTATGGCATTAATCTTTATATTTTGATAAAGCACATGGCCGTTAATGGTAGAAGAAAGATTAAGCATTTTACGGAAATTTGCATCTAAGTTAGCTTTCATCTCTTTGATAGATTTGTTTTGGTAGGAAAGCAAAAGAGATGTGGATTCAACCTTCTCATTCATGGGTTGCCCAAATATGGTTTTCATCTTTTCATAAGTATCTACGGCATCCCCTTCAAGAAAACCTTCTTCAAATATAGAGTCTAAGACATGCTTAAACGACGAAGGTAGGGCAACATAAAAGCTCTTTAAGTAAATTTCAATTTGGTATTGGGGCACATAGCTGGCCCGGATCCTTAATAGTATATCCCAAGCATCTTTCAAAGATTCATCGAGTAAATAACGAAAAATTCCGGAATCATCTTCATCAAAATTATTAAGATTCTCATTGGTAACTCCGGTAGGTCTTTCCATAGCATCATTATTTATGAGTTTAGAGAGAATAGAAGGATTGTCCAAGGTAAAACCCGAGAGAGAACCCTTAGCCCTTTTTGAATCGGCCATGGTACAAGAAAACAAATGGGAAAGGAGACGAATAAAACAGCAAGGGTGAAGTGGGGGAGAGGAAAACGAGAGGCAAATGGCAAATAATGTAATGCGAGGGATAAGAGTTTGTGATGGGTACTTGGTATGTCTTGACTTGTGCGTAGACTCTTCGGCAACGGCGCTAGAAATGGCTCGTTGTCGGGAGTGAATTCTTGACTTGACTTGGCGCGAATCTCCCCGGCAACGGCGCCAGAAATCCTTCTTGCTACCTCTTGAGCACTTCGTTGGTTTTCCCTTGAAGAGGAAAGGGTGATGCAGTAAAGTAGCGTAAGTATTTCCCTCAGTTTTTGAGAACCAAGGTATCAATCCAGTAGGAGATCACGCTCGAGTCCCACGCACCTACACAAACAAATAAGAACCTCGCAACCAATGCGATAAAGGGGTTGTCAATCCCTTCATGGTCACTTACGAGAGTGAGATCTGATAGATATGATAAGATAATATTTTTGGTATTTTTATGATAAAGAGAAATAAAGATGCAAAGTAAAATAAACGGCAATAGAAATAGCTAAGTGTTGGAAGATTAATATGATGGAAGATAGACACGGGGGCCATAGGTTTCACTAGTGGCTTCTCTCAAGAGCATAAGTATTACGGTGGGTAAAACAAATTACTGTCGAGCAATTGATAGAATTGAGCATAGTTAGGAGAATATCTAGGTATGATCATGTATATAGGCATCACGTCCGCGACAAGTAGACCGAAATGATTCTGCATCTACTACTATTACTCCACACATCGACCGCTATCCAGCATGCATCTAGAGTATTACGTTCATAAGAATAGAGTAATGCTTTAAGTAAGATGCCATATGTAGAGAGATAAACTCATGCAATATGATATAAACCCCATCTTGTTATCCTCGATGGCAACAATACAATACGTGTCGGTTCCCTTTCTGTCACTGGGATCGAGCACCGCAAGATTGAACCTAAAGCTAAGCATGTCTCCCATTGCAAAAAGGATCAATCTAGTAGGCCAAACCAAACTGATAATTCAAAGAGACTTGCAAAGATAAACAAATCATACATAAAAGAATTCAGAGGAGAATCAAATACTGTTCATAGATAAACTGGATCATAAACCCACAATTCATAGGATCTCAACAAACGCACCGCAAAAGAAGATTGCATCTAATAGATCTCCAAGAAGATCGAGGAGAACTTTGTATTGAGATCCAAAGAGAGAGAAGAAGCCATCTAGCTAATAACTATGGACCCGTAGGTCTGAAGTAAACTACTCACACATCACCGGAGAGGCCATGGAGTTGATGTAGAGGCCCTCCGTGATCAATGCCCCCTCCGGCGGAGCTCCGGAAAAGGCCCCAAGATGGGATCTCTCGGGTACAGAAGGTTGCGGCGGTGGAATTAGGTTTTCGTGGTGCTCCTGGATGTTTGGGGGGTACGTGGATATATATAGGAGGAAGAAGTACGTCGCCCAGGGGGGTAGGTGCGCCCCCCTGCCTCGTGCCCTCCTCGATCATTTCTTGACGCCCACTCCAAGTCTCTTGGATCACGTTTGTTGAGAAAATCACGTCCCCGAAGGTTTCATTTCGTTTGGACTCCGTTTGATATTCCTTTTTGGCGAAACTCTAAAATAGGCAAAAAAACAGCAATTTGGGCCGGGCCTCCGGTTAGTAGGTTAGTCCCAAAAATGATATAAAAGTGTAAAATAAAGCCCATTAACATCCAAAATAGATAATATAATAGCATGGAGCAATCAAAAATTATAGATACGTTGGAGACGTATCGATGTTTCAATTTCCCAGGATGCATATATCAGTTGGCCAGCATCCATGTTCAGTTGCACAGTCAATTAGATTAGCTGGCTAGAATAGATGTTTAAGTTGGCCAGGATGTATATACCAGTTGGCCAGCATGCATGTTCAGTTGGCTAGAATCATGTTTAGTTGGCCAGAAAATATGTCTTAGTTGGCTTGCTGAACACATACAGGGGGGAGGGGAAACTTGCCTGGCATGCATGTTAGAAAACATGTTCAGTTTTGATCTCAAATCAAATCATGTTTAGTGTGCAGATGCGTTCATGGGGGGGGGTGGGGTGTGATGTTGACAATGGGGTGATGTGGCAGCTTTCTCCATGGATTTGCTGATAGATCCATGGAGAAGGGTGTTTATAGATGCAGTACAAGAAGGGGGAGAACTGAAGAGGGGCAGAGAGGAATTACTTGCCTGTTTGTTGCCGCCTGGTATGGCTCTGATCACCCTATCCTTCATATCAACTTTTTGAAGCAGTTTCTTCTAATTTTGGGCTGCCATGGCGGCTGTACAGGAGGAGGAAGAAGGAGCCTTGGATCCCCTTCTTTCGTGGAGGACAAGGTAGCATGGGAGGGGCTGTGACGTGGGAGGCGTTGGGGCAAGCGAGCGTGGGAGGTGCTGGGACGTGGGGGCGAGTGAGCGTGGGGACAGCTGGTCACATGGGGATCGTGCTTTTCTGTTCGGGACTGGGCGCTCCATCGCCTCGGTTTGGTGGCCACCTGTCCCTTCCTTTTCTGTATCGCGGGGGACAGGGGCTTATCTTTTTAGGCCGGCCGCTTGATCGCATTAGTGGGTAGCCGGCCGTCCACTAGACGCGTCCTTCAAATATAGCAAACAATTACTGATACGTCTCCAACGTATCTATAATTTTTGATTGCTCCATGCTATATTATGTACTGTTTTGGACATTATTGGAGCATTGAATACTATGAGAAGTTTGATACTTAATAATTGTTTTGAGATATGGAGATGGTGATATTAAAGTCATGCTAGTTGAGTAGTTGTGAATTTGAGACATACTTGTGTTGAAGCTTGTGGTTCCCGTAGCAAGCACGTATGGTGAACCGTTATGTGATGAAGTCGGAGCATGATTTATTTATTGATTGTCTTCCTTATGAGTGGCGGTCGGGGACGAGCGATGGTCTTTTCCTACCAATCTATCCCCCTAGGAGCATGCGTGTAATACTTTGCTTTGATAACTTGTTCCATATAGAGTCATACTTTGTTCTATTATCGAGTTGTAATCATTGAGTTGTAAATAAATAGAAGTGTAATGATCATCATTAAATAGAGCATTGTCCCAAAAAAGGCCAAATAAAAAAAGGAAGGCCAGATAAAAAAAGAGAAAGGCCAAATAAAAAGAGGGGAAAGGCCAAAAAAATAAAAAGGTGCAATGCTACTATCCTTTTACCACACTTGTGCTTCAAAGTAGCACCATGATCTTCATGATAGAGAGTCTCCTATGTTGTCACTTTCATATACTAGTGGGAATCTTTCATTATAGAACCTGGTGTATATTCCAATGATGGGCTTCCTCAAAATGCCCTAGGTCTTCGTGAGCAAGCAAGTTGGATGCACACCCACTAGTTTCTTTTATTGAGCTTTCATACATTTATAGCTCTGGTGCATCTGTTGCATGGCGATCCCTACTCACTCACATTGATATCTATTTATGGGCATCTCCATAGCCCGATGATACGCCTAGTTGATGTGAGACTATCTTCTACCTTTTTGTCTTCTCCACAACCACCACTCTATTCCACCTATAGTGCTATATCCATGGCTCACGCTCATATATTGCGTGAAGATTGAAAAAGTTTGAGAACATCAAAAGTATGAAACAATTGCTTGGCTTATCATCGGGGTTGTGCATGATTTAAATATTTTGTGTGGCGAAGATGGAGCATAGCCAAACTATATGATTTTGTAGGGATAGCTCTCTTTGGCCATGTTATTTTGAGAAGACTTGATTGCTTTGTTAGTGTGCTTGAAGTATTATTATTTCTATGTCAATAAACTTTTTTCTTGAATCTTATGGATCTGAATATTCATACCACAATTAAGAAGAATCACATTTAAATTATGCCAACTAGCATTCCACATCAAAAATTATCTTTTTATCATTTACCTACTTGAGGACGAGCAGGAATTAAGCTTGGGGATGCTTGATACGTCTCCAACGTATCTATAATTTTTGATTGCTCCATGCTATATTATCTACTGTTTTGGACATTATTGGGCTTTATTATCCACTTTTATATTATTTTTGGGACTAACCTATTAACCGGAGGCCCAGCCCAGAATTGCTGTTTTTTGCCTGTTTTAGGGTTTCGAAGAAAAGGAATATCAAACGGGGTCCAAATGGAGAAACCTCCGGGAATGTGATTTTATCACTGAATACAACTCAGGAGACTTGGACCCTACGTCAAGCCAACTGACAGGAGACCACAAGGTAGGGGGCGCGCCTACCCCCCCCCCCTAGGCGCACCCTTCACCCTCGTGGGCCCCTTGTTGCTCCACCGACGTACTTCTTCCTCCTATATATACCCACGTACCCCCAAACGATCAGATACGGAGCCAAAACCCTAATTCCACCGCCGCAACTTTCTGTATCCACGAGATCCCATCTTGGGGCCTGTTCCGGAGCTCCGCCGGAGGGGGCATCGATTACGGAGGGCTTCTTCATCAACACCATGGCCCCTCCAATGAAGTGTGAGTAGTTTACCTTGGACCTACGGGTCCATAGTTAGTACCTAGATGGCTTCTTCTCTCTTTTTGGATCTCAATACAATGTTCTCCCCCTCTCTTGTGGAGATCTATTCGATGTAATCTTTTTTTTGCGGTGTGTTTGTTGAGACGAATGAATTGTGGGTTTATGATCAAGTCTATCTATGAATAATATTTGAATCTTCTCTGTATTCTTTTATGTATGATTGGTTATCTTTGCAAGTCTCTTCGAATTATCAGTTTGGTTTGGCCTACTAGATTGATCTTTCTTGCATTGGGAGAAGTGCTTAGCTTTGGGTTCAATCTTGCGGTGTCCTTTCCCGGTGACAGTAAGGGAAGCAAGGCACGTATTGTATTGTTGCCATCAAGGATAACAAGTTGGGTTTTTCTTCATATTGCATGAGTCTATCCCTCTACATCATGTCATCTTTCTTAAGGCGTTACTCTGTTTTTAACTTAATACTCTAGATGCATGCTGGATAGCGGTCGATGAGTGGAGTAATAGTAGTAGATGCAGGCAGGAGTCGGTCTACTTGTCTCGGACGTGATGCCTATATACATGATCATACCTAGATATTCTCATAACTATGCTCAATTCTCTCAATTTCTCAACAGTAATTTGTTCACCCACCGTAGAATAATTATGCTCTCGAGAGAAGCCACTAGTGAAACCTATGGCCCCCGGGTCTATCTTTATCATATCAATCTCCTACTACTTAGTTATTTACTTTGCCTTTATTTTACTTTGCATCTTTATCATAAAAATACCAAAAATATTATCTTTATCATATCTATCAGATCTCACTCTCGTAAGTGGCCCTATAGGGATTGACAACCCCTATTTGCGTTGGTTGCGAGGATTTATTTGTTTTGTGCAGGTGCGAGGGACTCGCGCGTAGCCTCCAACTGGATTGATACCTTGGTTCTCAAAAATTGAGGGAAATACTTATGCTACTTTACTGCATCATCCCTTCCTCTTTAGGGAAAACCAACGCAGTGCTAAAAGAGGTAGCAAGAAGGATTTCTGGCTCCATTGCTGGGGAGGTCTACGCAGAAGTCAGCATACCAAGTACCCATCACATACCCTTATCTCCCGCATTACATTATTTGCCATTTGCCTCTCGTTTTCCTCTCCCCCACTTCACCCTTGCCGTTTTATTCGCCCTCTCTCTCTATCCTCCCTCTCCTTCTCTATTTGCCTCTTTTTTCGCTTGCTTTTTGTTTGCTTGTCTGCTAGTTTGCTTGCTTGTCACGATGGCTCAAGATAATACTAAATTGTGTGACTTCACCAATACCAACAACAATGATTTTATTAGCACTCCGATTGCTCCTCTTACCGATGCTGAATCATGTGAAATTAATGTTGTTTTGCTGAATCTTGTTATGAAAGGTACGTTCTCCAGCCTTCCTAGTGAAGATGCCGCTACCCATCTAAATAGCTTCGTTGATTTGTGTGACATGCATAAGAAGAAAGATGTGGATAATGATATTGTTAAATTGAAGCTATTTCCTTTTTCGGTTAGAGATCGTGCTAAAGCTTGGTTTTCGTCTTTGCCTAAAAATAGTATTGATTCATGGAACAAGTGTAAAGATGCTTTTATCTCTAAGTATTTTCCTCCCACTAAGATCATCTCTCTTAGAAATGATATTATGAACTTTAAGCAACTTGATCATGAACATGTTGCACAAGCTTGGGAGAGAATGAAATTAATGATACGTAATTGCCCTACTCATGGTTTAAATTTATGGATGATTATACAAAAAATTTATGCCAGATTGAATTTCGCTTCTAGAAATCTTTTAGATTCGGCCGCGGGAGGCACTTTTATGGAAATCACTTTAGGAGAAGCTACTAAACTCCTAGATAATATTATGGTTAATTATTCTCAATGGCATACTGAAAGATCTACTAATAAAAAGGTGCATGCGATAGAAGAAATTAATGTTTTGAGTGGAAAGATGGATGAACTTATGAAATTATTTGCTAATAAGAGTGTTTCTCCTGATCCTAATGATATTGCCTTGTCTACTTTGATTGAGAATAATAATGAAACTATGGATGTGAATTTCGTTGGTAGGAACAATTTTGGTAACAACGCGTATAGAGGAAATTTCAATCCTATGCCTTATCCTAGTAATCCCTCTAATAATTATGGTAATTCCTACAACAATTCTTATGGAAATTATAATAAGTTTCCCTCTGATTTTTATTCTAATATTAAAGAATTTATTACTTTGCAAAAGAATTTTAATGCTATGATTGAAGAAAAATTGCTTAAGATTGATGATTTGGCTAGGAACGTTGATAGAATTGCTCCTGATGTTGATTCTTTGAAACTTAGATCTATTCCACCTAAGCATGATATCAATGAGTCTCTCAAGGCCATGAGAATTTCCATTGATGAGTGCAAAGAAAGAACCGCTAGGATGCGTGCTAAGAAAGATGCCTTTATAAAAGCGTGTTTTTCTAGTTGCTATGAAAATAATGATGAAGATCTAAAAGTTATTGATGTGTCCCCTATTAAATCTTTGTTTTGCAATATGAATCTTGATAATGATGGGACTGAATATGATCCACCTTTACCTAGAAGGCATTCCAAGAATTCTGAATCTTTTGATCTTGATGCTAAATTTGATAAAAGTGGGATTGAAGAAATTAAAACCCTAGATGTTGCTAAACCCACTATTATGGATTTCAAGGAATTTAACTATGAAAATTGCTCTTTGATTGATTGTATTTCCTTGTTGCAATCCATGCTAAATTCTCCTCACGCTTATAGTCAAAATAAAGCGTTTACTAAACATATCGTTGATGCCTTGATGCAATCTTATGAAGAAAAACTTGAATTGGAAGTTTCTATCCCTAGAAAACTTTATGATGAGTGGGAACCAACTATTAAAATTAAAATTAATGATCATGAATGCTATGCTTTATGTGATTTGGGTGCTAGTGTTTCCACGATTCCAAAGACCTTGTGTGATTTGTTAGGTTTCCGTGATTTTGATGATTGCTCTCTAAACTTGCACCTTGCGGATTCCACTATTAAGAAACCTATGGGAAGAATTAATGATGTTCTTATTGTTTCAACTAGGAATTATGTGCCCGTAGATTTTATTGTTCTAGACATAGATTGCAATCCTTCATGTCCTATTATTCTTGGTAGACCTTTCCTTAGAACGATTGGTGCAATTATTGATATGAAGGAAGGAAATATTAGATTCCAATTTCCATTAAGGAAAGGCATGGAAAAATTTCATAGAAATAAAATTAAATTACCTTATTAATCTATTATGAGAGCCACTTATGGATTGCCTACCAAAGATGGCAATACCTAGATCTATTCTTGCTTGTTATGCCTAGCTAGGGGCGTTAAACGATAGCGCTTGTTGGGAGGAAACCCAATTTTATTTTTATTCCTTGCTTTTTGCTCCTGTTTAGTAATAAATAAATTATCTAGCCTATGTTTTGGTTGTGTTTTTGTGTTTAATTAGTGTTTCTGCCAAGTAGAACCGTTGGGAAGACTTGGGGAAAGTCTTGTTGAACTTGCTGTAAAAAACAGAAACTTTAGCGCTCACAAGAACTTCTTTCATTTTTATTTGGAAAGTGCTATTTAGTTAATTATTTTTGCAGATGATTAATAGATAAATTCCTCACGTCCAGAAATTTATTTTAGAATTTTTGGGGTTCCAGATCTTGCGCTAGCTACAGATTACTACAGACTGTTCTGTTTTTCGCAGATTCTGTTTTTCGTGTGTTGTTTGCTTATTTTGATGAATCTATGGCTAGTAAAATAGTTTATAAACCATAGAGAAGTTAGAATACATTAGGTATAACACCCATATAAATAGATAATGATTTCATTACAGTACCTTGATGTGGTCTTTTGTTTTCTTTCGCTAATGGAGCTCACGAGATTTTCTACTTTAAGTTTTGTGTTGTGAAGTTTTCATGTTTTGGGTAAAGATTTGATGGATTATGGAACAAGGAGTGGCAAGAGCCTAAGCTTGGGGATGCCCATGTCAGCCCCAAGATAATCTAAGGACACCTAAAAGCCAAAGCTTGGGGATGCCCTGGAAGGCATCCCCTCTTTCGTCTACTTCTATCGGTAACTTTACTTGGAGCTATATTTTTATTTACCACATGATATGTGTTTTGCTTGGAGCGTCGTGTATGATTTGAGTCTTTGCTTGTTAGTTTACCACAATCATCCTTGCTGTACACACCTTTTGAGAGACCCATACATGATTTGGAATTTGTTAGAATACTCTATGTGCTTCGCTTGTATCTTTTGAGTTATATAATTTTGCTCTACTGCTTCACTTATATCTTTTAGAGCACGGTGGTGGATTTGTTTTATAGAAACTATTGATCTCTCATGCTTCACTTAGATTATTTTGAGAGTCTTAATAGCATGGTAATTTTCTTAAAATCCTAATATGCTTGGTATGCAAGATTAATAATAAAACTCTCTTATGAGTGTGTTGAATACTATGAGAAGTTTGATACTTAATAATTGTTTTGAGATACGGAGATGGTGATATTAAAGTCATTCTAGTTGAGTAGTTTTGAATTTGAGAAATACTTGTGTTGAAGCTTGTGATTCCCGTAGCATGCACGTATGGTGAACCGTTATGTGATGAAGTCGAAGCATGATTTATTTATTGATTGTCTTCCTTATGAGTGGCGGTCGGCGACGAGCGATGGTATTTGGCTACCAATCTACCCCCCTAGGAGCATGCGTGTAATACTTTGCTTTGATAACTTGTTCCATATAGAGTTATACTTTGTTCTAGTATCGAGTTGTAATCATTGAGTTGTAAATAAATAGAAGTGTGATGATCATCATTCAATAGAGCATTGTCCCAAAAAAAGGCCAAATAAAAAAGAGGAAGGCCAAAAAAATAGAAAGGCCAAATAAAAAAGGGGAAAGGCCAAAAAAATAAAAAGGGGCAATGCTACTATCCTTTTACCACACTTGTGCTTCAAAGTAGCACCATGATCTTCATGATAGAGGGTCTCCTATGTTGTCACTTTCATATACTAGTGGGAATCTTTCATTATAGAACTTGGCTTGTATATTCCAATGATGGGCTTCCTCAAAATGCCCTAGGTCTTCATGAGCAAGCAAGTTGGATGCACACCCACTAGTTTCTTTTGTTGAGCTTTCATACATTTATAGCTCTAGTGCATCCGTTGCATGGCAATCCCTACTCACTCACATTGATATCTATTGATGGGCATCTCCATAGCCTGTTGATACACCTAGTTGATGTGAGACTATCTTCTCCCTTTTTGTCTTCTCCACAACCACCATTCTATTCCACCTATAGTGCTATATCCATGGCTCATGCTCATATATTGCGTGAAGATTGAAAAAGTTTGAGAACATCAAAAGTATGAAACAATTGCTTGGCTTGTCATCGGGGTTGTGCATGATTTAAATATTTTGTGTGGTGAAGATGGAGCGTAGCCAGACTATATGATTTTGTAGGGATAGCTCTCTTTGGCCATGTTATTTTGAGAAGACATGATTGCTTTGTTAGTGTGCTTGAAGTATTATTATTTCTATGTCAATATGAACTTTTGTCTTGAATCTTATGGATCTGAATATTCATACCACAATTAAGAAGAATCACATTGAAATTATGCCAACTAGCATTCCACATCAAAAATTATCTTTTTATCATTTACCTACTCGAGGACGAGCAGGAATTAAGCTTGGGAATGCTTGATACGTCTCCAACGTATCTATAATTTTTGATTGCTCCATGCTATATTATCTACTATTTTGGACATTATTGGGCTTTATTATCCACTTTTATATTATTTTTGGGACTAACCTATTAACCGGAGGCCCAGCCCAGAATTGCTGTTTTTTGCCTGTTTTAGGGTTTCGAAGAAAAGGAATATCAAACGGAGTCCAAACGGAATGAAACCTTCGGGAACGTGATTTTATCACTGAATACAACTCAGGAGACTTGGACCCTACGTCAAGCCAACTAACAGGAGGCCACAAGGTAGGGGGCGCGCCTACCCCCCCCCCCCCCCCCCCGCCCCAGGCGCGCCCTCCACCCTCGTGGGCCCCCTATTGCTCCACCGACGTACTTCTTCCTCCTATATATACCCACGTACCCCCAAACGATCAGATACGGAGCCAAAACCCTAATTCCACCGCCGCAACTTTCTGTATCCACGAGATCCCATCTTGGGGCCTGTTTCGGAGCTCCGCCGGAGGGGGCATCGATCACGGAGGGCTTCTTCATCAACACCATAGCCCCTCCGATGAAGTGTGAGTAGTTTACCTTAGACCTATGGGTCCATAGTTAGTAGCTAGATGGCTTCTTCTCTGTTTTTGGATCTCAATACAATGTTCTCCCCCTCTCTTGTGGAGATCTATTCGATGTAATCTTCTTTTTGCGGTGTGTTTGTTGAGATCGAAGAATTGTGGGTTTATGATTAGGTCTATCTATGAATAATATTTGAGTCTTCTCTGAATTCTTTTATGTATGATTGGTTATCTTTGCAAGCCTTTTCGAATTATCAGTTTGGTTTGGCCTACTAGATTGATCTTTCTTGCAATGGGAGAAGTGCTTAGCTTTGGGTTCAATCTTGCGGTGTCCTTTCTCGGTGACAGTAAGGGCAGAAAGGCACGTATTGTATTGTTGCCATCGAGGATAACAAGATGGGTTTTTCTTCATATTGCATGAGTCTATCCCTCTACATCATGTCATCTTGCTTAAGGCATTACTCTGTTTTTAACTTAATACTCTAGATGCATGTTGGATAGCGGTCGATGAGTGGACTAATAGTAGTAGATGCAGGAAGGAGTCGGTCTACTTGTCTCGGACGTGATGCCTATATACATTATCATACCTAGATATTCTCATAAGTATGCTCAATTCTGTCAATTGCTCAACAGTAATTTGTTCACCCACCGTAGAATACTTATGCTCTCGAGAGAAGCCACTAGTGAAACCTATGGCCCCCGAGTCTATCTTTATCATATCAATCTCCTACTACTTAGTTATTTACTTTGCCTTTATTTTAATTTGCATCTTTATCATAAAAATACCAAAAATATTATCTTTATCATATCTATCAGATCTTACTCTCGTAAGTGGCCCTATAGGGATTGACAACCCCTATTTGCGTTGGTTGTGAGGATTTATTTGTTTTGTGCAGGTGCGAGGGACTCGCGCGTAGCCTCCAACTGGATTGATACCTTGGTTCTCAAAAACTGAGGGAAATACTTACGCTACTTTGCTGCATCATCCCTTCCTCTTCGGGGAAAACCAACACAGTGCTAAAAGAGGTAGCAATTACTAGCGTCAGTTGTGTGTGATTGCAAGGTTGTTTGATAGCTTCATTTGTGTCGACTTCTTGGAGACCCAAAGTACACATCCACCGACACAAATGACAATTTCTAGTAGCAAATACTAGCAGTACGTTGTACGCGTCCACTCAAAGTATGCGACCACAAGAACTGTTGAAAATAAATATGAAATGAAAAAGAACGCCTGAGATCTAAACGTAACTGTTGAAACTTGAAAGTATACAGTCCCTCCCTCCCTTCACTTATAATCCACAACTATTGTGGTTTGCATTCAAACAAACGATATGAGCATAGCAAACAAACGATATGAGCATGGTAGCCAGCAGCTCGAGCAAGCATCACGCACAACTGGGTGAGCACGCAAGCGCGGCGCCAATGCTAGCATGACGGAAATGCCGTGCTCCGGCAGGTGCGTGGCCCGGCGTGAGCACAGCAGCCCTGGCTCGCATGGGGTAGATATCTGATGATACGGTACATGAGATGCTCTCCTATGAGATGATGTGGGCAGTTCGATCTGAACTGGAGGCTCATGATTGAGCTGGCTCACCTAGCGTTGCCATGTCTGCAAAAAAACACCCTGGTTTGTTCCTTAATTCAGCGACGAAGAGCATATCCATCTGTTCTGTTTGCTTCACTACAAAATAAAGACACATCCGTGACATTTTGGGCCGAACGAAAAAAATTTATGTCATACATATGACACTTCTATGTCGATAATTGTGACAAAACCCGGTATCATCATAGATGTGGTGGGCTCCTACTTCTATGACAAAAAATCATGAAAGAAAATGGGCTTTTCGTCCTAGGCGGGCCGGAGACGCAACTGCATGACATTCTTTGGGCCGTCCATGACGAAAAAAACCGTGGTAGAAGCAAGGGCAAGGAAAATTTCGGGGAGTTCCCGGTTACGGTGGGAGGTCGGGGGCCGAGCAGTGCGTGTTTCTCTCATACACGTACGCGCGTGTGTGCGAGGCGTTGGCTCTAACTGAACCCGAGCGAGGCGTTGGGCTCTAACTGAACCCGAGAAATTGCACTGCAGGCTACGCGTTATTGAACCCGAGCGATCGATCGATGGCTATTAACTGAACCCGATCGAGCAATTCCTTCGCTACTGCTGCTAACTGAAGCCGATCGATGTTGCCTCTGGGATGAACAGTGAGCGTTGCGGGGGGTTTGGATGAACAGTGAGAGGTGGTGTTGCCTCTGGGTGAACATGGCCCCGTGGTGTGGTGGAGGGTTGGATGAACAGTAGATGGTGGAGGGGTGCCCGTGGAGGGGTGGTTGAACAGGACCCCGTGGTGTGGAGGGCTGGATGAACAGTAGACGGTGGAGGGGTGCCTTGTAGGGGTGGTTGAATAGTAGCTGGTGGAGTAGCGCGTGGTGGAGGCTGGATGAACAGGAGCCCGTGGAGGCTGGAGGAGGTCGACGGTGGAGATGAACAGTATCCCGTGGAGTCCCGTTTTGCGGTACGCCACACCCCTCCCGATGAACAGGACCCCCGTTTCGACCGTAGGAGGTCCGTTTTGTCCATTTTGCGGTACGCCACACCCCTCCCGATCAACAGGACCCCCGTTTCGACCGTAGGAGGTCCGTTTCGTCCATTTTGCGGTACGCAACAGCCCTCCCGATCAACAGGACCCCCATTTCGACTGTAGGAGGTCTGTTTCCTCCATTTTGCGGTACGCCACACCCCTCCCCATCAACAGGACCCCGTTTCGAACATAGGAGGTCCGTTTCCTCTGTTGTGCGGTACGCCAGGCCTCGTTTCCATCACCTGTTCCATCCAAGCCCTACCGATGAGCACGACCACGCATTCCGTTCCGACCCAGCCGGTTGGCTCCCACGCGTTCCGTTGCCTCCTGATGAACACGACGCATTTCGTTGCCTCCCCATGAACACGACGCATTTTGTTGCCTCCCCATGAACACGATGACGACGCTGTTTCTCCCTTCCGACCCAGCCATGTCAACGAGCCCTCGCCGTACGTATGCGCGAGTAGGCGTTCGAGACCCCGCCCGTATGTACACATACGTGGCCGTATTTTCTTTCTTGCACCCTGGCCACTGTACGTACGTGTACATGCTAGGTGCGCGCATCTACTACGACACGTGTGCGCCTCTACATCCACCAGTATATATGTACGTACACGTTCGCGACCAGAGTGACAATGCTACGTATGCTTCGACCAGGTGGGTCCTGATTGTCTGGCACTTCCTTGCGTGCGAAGATGTAGCTGGTGGGTCCCAGCAGTCAGGGGGGAGAATCGTTTTTTTTTGCCCGGATGCACTTCCTTGCATGTGAAGGTGTAGCTGCTGGGTCCCAGCAGTAAGGGGGGAAACGTTTTTTTCGCGAAATATGGTGACCCATCCGGTGGGTCCCCGCTGTCAGGTGGAGGAATAATTATTTTGCACATAATAAGGAGGCACTTCCTTGCTGCGGTCGTGGACCCAGCTGTCAGCGTCTCCACGCACAGTACTCTTCCTATGGAAGTCGGTCGTTGACCACATTGACCACGCCGCGCCGAGAGCACCATGACGGTGGACGACGACGAGGCCTAGGAAGGGGACGACACGGAGGCAGGGAAGACTCGACAGTTGTTTTCCACGCGGAGGGGAGTACGACTGTACGAGGGTTTACTGGTTCATGTGCCATCTCCGGAGAATAACAGCAGGTGTGGGTGAGTAGAGGGATGGCTAGGCCGGCGATGGGAGTACGGTGGGGCGGTGAGGCCTGCGCGGCAGCATAGCCGGCCGCGGGGAGGAGGGAGCAGGCAGTCCCGCAGGCGCTTGTTTGAGCGGCTGGAGTAGGAAGAGCAGATATTGAAGAAGCATGACGGCGTTGGATGGACATCCAACAGTCAGTGCTTGTGCGTCAACCTTTTTTTAGGAAAGCCTCAAATATGTGGAGAACAGCATACAGCCCATCTGCCATTATTTCTAATAATTTACAGCCAATTTGCTAATTCTTAAGGTTTTTTTTGGAGCCCATATTCTTTTTGTTAGCATTACAGCCCATATTGTGGCCATGGTTAAAAAAATTATACGAAATTTTGCATATTTCGGTGCGGTCCGAACTGTTTTTAATCCCGAAATTTCAACTCATATTCAAACTGATTTTAAAAATAAATGTATATTAATATAAAATCCAACAAATTCTCCACGCATAAAAATTAATGTAATTTAAAATCTTGAAATGAAAAAAATATATTTGAAACTAATTGCCGGTTTGATGTGTTTTAGAAATGTACAGCCCATTTCTCATTACTGATGGGCCATTTTCTTGGCCAGCCGAATGAAAGCTCTCGTCGTCTTGAAAGATTTGCATCCCAACAGGCCTAACAAAGCGACTTACTTGGCAAATCACAAAAAAACTGGGTTGTGGCCATGGACCCAGTTGTCAGCCTCTCCACGTACAGTACTCTTCCGATGGAAGTCGTTCCTTGACCACGTTGACCACGCCGCGCGGAGAGCACCACGGCGGTGGACGACGGCGAGGCCTAGGAAGGGGACGACGTGGAGCCGGGGAAGACATGAGTGGAAGCCTGCGCGGAGAGGAGTACGAGGGTTCACTGGTTCGGCTGCGGTGTGAGGCTGCCATCGCCGCAGGGCCTCGCCAGCGGTGGGAATAGTAGGGGGCGGTGAGGCCTCTGCGGTAGCACAGCCGGCCACGGGAGGCAGGAGCATGCGGCACGACCGGCGCTGCTTTCGGCGGCTGGAGCAAGAAGACCAGAGGTTGAAGAAGCACTACGGCTGTTGGATGGACATCATACGGTCACTGGAGCTAGAATCGTTCATATTGACTAAGTTGACAAAGCCCTTCATCCCCGTCAACTTAGTAGGCCCACAAGTCAGCCTCCCACCAAGGTGGGTCCCAGCTAGCCGGGGGAGTATTCATTTTTTGTGCGTAATAACGAGGCACTTCCGGTGGGTCCGAGCTGACAGCGGGGGAAACGTTTTTTTCGCGAAATACGGTGGCCTGTCCGGTAGGTCCCAGCAGTCAGGGGGAAACGACTTTTTTCGCAAAATACTGGTGGCCCGTCCGATGGGTCCCCGCTGTCAGGTGGAGGGATAATTATTTTCCGTGTAATAAGGAGGCACTTCCTTGCGGCTGCCGTGGACCCAGCTGTCAACTCCACGTACAGTACTCTTCCGATGGAAGTTAGTCATTGACCACATTGACCACGCCGCGTCGAGAGCACCACGGCGGTGGACGACGGTGAGGCCTAGGAAGGGGACGACACGGAGCCGGGCAAGACGCGGCAGTGGATGCCCACGCGGAGAGGAGTACGAGCGTTCACTGGTTCGACTGCGGTGTGAGGCTGCCGTCGCCGTAGAATAACAGGGGGTGTGGGTGAGTGGAGGGATGGCCTAGCCAGTGGTGGGAGTAGTATGGGGGCGCTGAGGCCTGCGCAGTAGCACAGCCGGCCACGGGAGGCAGGAGCAGGCGGCACGACCGGCGCTGCTTTGGGCGGCAGGAGCAAGAAGACCAGAGGTTGAAGAAGCACTATGGCCGTTGGATGGACATCATACGGTCACTGGAGTATTGACTAAGTTGACAAAGCCCTCTGTACCCGTCAACTTAGTAGGCCCACAAGTCAGCCCAACAATATGGTGGGTCCCAGCTAGTAGGGGGTATTCATTTTTTGGGCGTAATAAGGAGGCACTTCCTTGCATGCGAAGATATAGCTGGTGGGTCCGACCTGTCAGCGGGGGGAACGTTTTTTTCACGAAATACAGAGGCCCTTCCTGTGGGTCCTAGCTGCTAGGTGGAGGAATCATTATTTTGCGTGTAATAAGGAGGCATTTCCTTGCGTGCGGCCGTGGACCTAGCTGTCAGCCTCTCCACGTACAGTCCACTTCCGATGGATGTCGTTCATTGACCACGTTGACCAGGCCGCGCCGAGAGCACCAGGGCGGTGGACGACGGTGAGGCCTAGGAAGGGAACGACACGGTGCCAGGGAATACTCGGCAGTTGTTTTCCACACGGAGGAGTACGAGGGTTTACTGGTTCGTCTGCCGTTGCCGGAGAATAACATCATGTGTGGGTGAGTAGAGGGATGGCTAGGCCAGCGATGGGAGTACGGTGGGGCCATGAGGCCTGCGCGACAGCATAGCTGGCCGCGGGAGGAAGGAGCAGGCAGTCCCGTCGGCGCTTGTTTGAGCGGCTGGAGCATAAAGAGCAGAGATTGAAGAAGCACGACAGCCGTTGGATGGACATCCAACAGTCACTGCTCTCGTGTGTTGACTAAGTTGACAGGGCGTTGCGTGTGCGTCAACCTTTTTTTATGAAAGCATACGCGTCAACCTGTAGTAGGCGCACAAGTCAGCCTCAAATCTGTGGAAAACAGCATACAACCCATCTGCCATTATTTCTAATAATGTACAGCCCATTTGCTAATTCTTGAGAATTTTTTTGGAGCCCATCTTCTTTTTGTTAGCATTACGCCCCATATTGTGGCCATGGTTAAAAAGTATACGAAATTTTGCATATTTTGGTGCGGTCAACTGTTTTTAATCCAGAAATATCAATTCACATTCAAACTATTTTGAAAAATAATTTATATAAATATAAAATCCAAATAATTGTCCATGCTTAAAAATCAATGGAATTTAAGATCTTGTAATGAAAAAAATGAAACTAATTCCCGGTTTGATGTGTTTTAAAAATGTACAGCCCATTTCTGGGCAAACCAAATGAAACTCTCCTCGTCTTGAAAGATTTGCAGCCCAGCAGGGCCGATAAAGCAAGTAGGCTTTGTTTGGGTATTTCTTAAAAAAATAGAACTGGGCTAGCCATTTTCAGCAAGAAAAAAACACAACTGGGCTCATGATGTGGTAAACAAAATAAAACCCTGGCTAGACGGGCCACAGCCCCCGCACAGCCCCGTTGTTACCCTGATCCGTCGCTAAAACTAGTATAAATAACAACTGCTTGTTCCTCGAACAAAAAACTGTGCGACTTGCTGGTCCCTTGTGTCAGCCGCTCGTAGTGTAATTCTCTCGTTTATCAACTGCCACAACCATTAGGAGGAACCATATTTTTGGGCTTGTACTATAGAGGCACTTGCTTGCGTACTGCCATGACGCTGGTGGATCCCTACTGTCATCCTCTCCACGTACAGTCATCTCCTTGTTCCTCTCGGTTGTTGACGATGTTGACAACGCAAGAGGGCGGTGCACCGCGCACGGCGAGCGAACCAAGGCCGCAAGGCAGAGGACGACGGCGAGGCCTCGGACGGAACGAACAGGAGCCGTTGAAGATGCGCCGGTCCAGTCGCAAGCGGAGGGGAGTACGAGGGTTGACTGGTTCGGGCGCGGGTGCGTGTTGGGGCTGACGTTGCCGGAGAATAACAGGAAATGTGGGGGAATAGAGGGAGGGACTGGCCAACATTGGAGGGTACGTACGGTAGGGCGGCGGAGGCGCAGCCAGCCATGGGAGGCGGGAGCAGGCGGAGCCGACGGGGTGGTTTGGTTTGGGCGGGTGGAGGAAGAAGAAGACAAGAGATAGAAGATACACGACAGATGTTGGATGTCAATCCAACGGTTGGTAGGCAGAATCGTTTGTTGAGTGGCTAGTAAGTCGACACCACCTTGGATAGGCTATTTCCTCACGGGTCCCAAATGTCAGAATCCAAATCTGTCACGGTCATGCAGCCTTTCCTATGAAAATTTACAGCCCATTTGATGTGCTAGTTCGAAATAAGTTTGTGGGTGCTGGTGGGGGCTAATCACTTGGCTTCTGTAATGCACAGTGAGCTCAAGCAGCCGGCGAGAGTGATGTTATTTCCCTTAGTTGGGATCTGTTACAATATTTCACTCTAAATTAAATGAATGGCAAGCCATTTGCCTTGTTTCAAAGAAAATATGACAGTCACAGCCGAGTTAAAAAGGGCAGGAACATCTAGCTCCAGCTTACAAACTGTACAAAAGCACGAGGGTTAATTTTTCATCAGGTTTACAAAAAAACCAGATTGAAAAGGGCAACAACATCTAACTCCAGCACTGTTTTCGGCAGTCACAGTCAAATGGATCGGTCAGGTCCATAGAATGAACATCCTGGGTCGTAAAATTTACTGGATTATGACCACAATATGTTGTAAATAGAAGCCCGGCACATTCAGAAGCTCTTTTGCCCACCTGGAACTCCTTTTTTTTGCTCTTCGACATACCCATCCGTCAAAACCATGCTGCTGATAAACTTAAGCCTAATGGACAATAGTAACCTCGCATTCAGCAGGAAGAATGTGACAAATCTTGTGTTTGCACGGTTGGCTACATATCGTTCTAGCGTTATTGTCTTCAATCGAATCTCATGAGAAGTGAGAAAATCCCGATGCTTACGAATCCACCGATTGGTTATAACTTTCTTACCCCGTCCTGTTGCCTAAATAGACATGAAGATTGAAAACAGTTAAGGTCTAAAAGAAGAGTGTCGAAAGAGCAACAGCTGAACGGTTAATTCTAGTACACTATATGCAGGCTTCCAATGTGCGTGAAATTATCACCTTTATATACAACTTCTCCAGACATGGAAAGCATTGCAGCAAGCCAATAATCTTGTTCAGATCAAAACTATTCATTTGGATATATAAGATCTTGATAGAATCCAGCACCATTGATAGTCCATCCATGGAGAAACTCTTCATTGAGCATAGAACATAATATTAGTACAAAATGTGTACTCCAAGATGATATATAAATTATGCGCAGAAATTTAAAATGCAGCTTACGGTTACAAGTGTAGATGATAATATAAAGTACCTAAAGAACTATGGAGCCAAACACCATATTGAAATGAGCATAGATATCATGTATTACACCCAAGGTCTCCAGTTTAGGCGCAGAGAGGACGGTTATTTGCAACAGTGAATAACTAGAATCAAGGATCAACCTTTGAAGTGAAGGGGCATCTTGGATGATGAGCTGCCTTCTGTCAAAAGAAATTCCAATTCTTACAAGGTTAGGCGACTTTATTTGGAGACAACCGATTCTAACTGTGAAAACAAGCACCAAGCACTCCAGCGCAGGGCAACTGGAGTGGATGATGCTGTGCAATGAGGCCTCCGATATACGAACCCGCACAAGTGAAAGTTTCTTGAGAAATGGGAGTCGAAGGTTTAGTACCAGATTGTCTGGTAGGTAGCACAGCGCAAAGGTGGCGGTGTGGAGAGAGGACGAAAACCGCGAGATGGACATCGGTGCTGAGGGCACAAGTTCATGGCGTTCGGTATGTGGTATGTGATTTCCATGGGAATAGTAGAACTCAAGCAGCTGTAGTTCTGTGAATTCAGGGGATTTCAGCCAGGCGTCCACCATGCAGGGCATGGTATGCTTGCTCAGGTAGCATGACGGGATGCAGAGGCTTTGAACGGAGCCCTGGTGGGAGGAGATGATGGCTCTGGAGATTTCAAAATCATTGAAGAGAGATAGCTGACGACAGTCGAGATTAAGGGGCACGGCGCGCAATAGAGGGCGCCACCGAATTGAGAGGACTTGGGTGCGGCAGCAATCCTTGGTGGGGAGAAGCGAGATGATCTCCCCAAGGACGGCGTCCGGGAGATCACTGATGCGGTCCACCTGAGATTCTACAGGTTCCTGGGATCCTGTGGGGGTGGGGTCGGTGCTTCTCCCCGCGCTGCTGGGTGCGGGATCTACAACAGGCGTCGCTGCTGGCGGGAGCCTCATCTTCTTGGCGCTGGAGTCAGACGACTCCATTTTCCTCAAGGGCGTCGCATCGCGCTCACGGATTTGAGCAGAGTAATGAATGACGAGCCTAGTTGTAGTGCGAGCGAAGAAGGGGAGCTGGGGGTTTTCTGTAGGAGTGAGGAAGAAGGGGAGCTGGGGTTTTCTGTAGGAGTGAGGTGAAGAATTTGGGGGTACGAGTGGAGCGAGCTGACGTGAGGTGGGTGGGAGCGAGGAGGAAGAAGAGCACCCAGGTTTTTGGGGGTGTGTGCTGGGTGTGGGTAGCGCCTCTCATTCAGTAAATATATGGGCTTTTGAATTGATTTTACTATTTACTAGTGTGGATGGGCTGTTTTTTCTTGGGCCCAGAGAAACAATTACTACTACTACAGTGGAGACACTCTACAGCTACCCAGAAAAACAATTACTACTAGTAAAGTGGAGACACTCTACCGCTTCTGGCTCCTCCTAGGTCATTGAAACGTCTCCCTCTACTGAATGTCGTTATACTTTTGTTCACCAACATGTGGGCCATGCAGCGCGCGGGCCCAAATGCCATCCACCGAATTAGAAGGCGGTATGCAGGCGGAGAGTCACCCCGGTCGTAGCGCGGAAGTAATGAGCCGTCGTATCACAAAACCCCACCTCCCCGCAGTCTAAGTTTGATGGACGAAGCAACCATCATTTCACTCTTTGCTGAATCCCCTTCTCCCTCACAGTCTTCAAGAAAGGCAACACTCGCATCTGTCACTGTTCTTCTCTCCGAACGAAGGGAAGGTAAGTGGATCCGTGATGTTGGTATATTTTCGTTCAGAGAAAAAAGAACTTTTGCAAAGCAGTAACCGATCCTCACTCTCTTTTTTGTTTCATTGTCATTGCGATTGTGTTTTCCTTTCAGTGGTCTCCTAGTATTCGTAAGTTTCATGATGGACTAAGGAGAACCAGGCAAAGATCTGCCGATATTGGAGCAGACACGGGAGGCTGATCCCCACGAGACAGAGAGCTCCAAGAAGATGGAGGCAACCACCGAGCCGACCCCAGATACGCTCACGGCCACTACTGAGATGGTCAACGCCCCGTTTGAGGTTACAGCCCCCGTGGCACTGCAGGAGCAGTTTTCCCCCTTCGAGGATGTGTCCCCCCCCCCCCCGCTGAGCTGCCCAAGGTGATTTCCTTCTTTGCCGATCTCGATTGTGGTTTTTCATCTAAGTATGTGGTGATTTTTTTAGAAAAGGAAGTATGTGGTGATTAGTAATGCAGAATTTTATTAGCTTCGATGCCATGCTATACATAGTGGTTTAAATAAGTTGTGTTTCTTATACTGAAAAGTAATTTCAAATTTGTTTCTGTTTCAATTAGAGCCCTGATGCAGACAAGGATTGTGTGGTTGTACATGTCACTTGCTATGAGGTGGACGACCTGAATATACGCACTGGGAAAACAGAGTTCTTAGGCTGTTGGATCCTGGAAGCCATTTGCGGTTATACCAATGAAGAGTTGTATTCCAGCCTCACTGTTGTCAGGCGTGTTGTCCAGGGTGTACTGAAGCACAAGAAGTTCAAAGCTACTCCTTCGTTTGTGAGGCATACTGTTCTTGTCAAGCTTACGCGGGAAGATGACGTGGCATGCCTCCGCAAACAAGTTTATCAGTGGCAAGGCCACAAGGTTGTCTTCATGAAGGTTCACAGGATTGAGCTGCTGCGGGACGTCCTCGATGATGTTCATGGCAAGGTCCGTCTTGTGTCCAACCCAAATTAGATCGAGGCATGAAATAGTTGCCCCAGCTAGTGTTTAATAGTAGTTTGGATTGTGTCTAATTATCCGAACCTTGCCTGTTATCGACCCCTCTGGGGCTAGTACTCTATTTGAATCCGTCTATGGGCACTGCTGCTACTTTTGTGTGCCCGTGAATCATGTGAGAACCATCATAATTGTTGCCGAAACAGATGCGTCCTCACTAGTTTTTTTCATGAATATGGCATGGTAAGACATAAGTTGTCACGGTTTATCATACGAGCAGTGTGTGTTTTGATGAAATAGAGCACTCGTTCGAGAACCGTGCGCCGACGTATACATAAGTACTTGTAAACACTGTTGGTGCTACCCCACTTGTAAGCAGTTGTGCAAAACACGGCACATTGGCTCAGCTTGGTTCAACACTAGGCTATTGACCAGCTAACAATCAAAAATCTGATGTCTAACATATAAGCAACTACGTATCTTGTTACAGTGGTTCATGCAGTTAATTGAGGCCACAATGTAATAAATTACAAACGTTCACATGCTAGTCCAGCGGTCATGTGGAACACTCACATTAAACTCGTCTTCATAAAAAACTTGAAAAGCATAAGTTAAGCAATTTTATACATCTCAATGATTCATAGAACATAACAAACATATACTAGTTCACAGCAAAAGACAAAGTTGTGAGAAGGTTTACAAATCAGGAAAAAAACAAGCAAGGCTTCTCTAAGCAAAGGGCCTCCCGGCAGGCTTAAATTTCCTGGAGTTCACTCTGGTTTTTTCTTGTTGCCACCATCCAGGGTTAGGTTCTCTCAATCCATAATAACCAATTATAATTGTGGTCTCAGCTGGAATGCTGAACTGAACCATGCAGTGTACTGAGTAGTTGAAATGCTTGTGCATTCCACTAAATTTAAGCACCGCTATTTGCAGAAATAAGCAGACCACAATGCCTCTTGTCCGCACACCTGTCCAAAAAACCGCCGTGCAACCGTGCCAGCTAGTACTCGGTCCATGGATGAACTGGTAGAAAGTGCATTCCGGACTAGGATGCAGTTATTTTCGCTCGTCCCTGCACTGCAATCAGGAAGTAAAACGTACGAATCAGCTTCTTTTAGATTGCGTTGGTCATTCTACCTTAGTTACTACCAATGTAGGGATACCTTGAAGACGGGAGGTTAGACGACGGCAACGAGGGATAGCCATCTCATTTTGCGCAGTTGTACTAAAACTGAGGTGTGTGCTTTTGATTGCGCGGATAGAAACATGCGGAGACAGACATCCCGAAATGATATGGAGACAGACATTCCTGTTTGCGCAAATACGAAATACGATTATTTAAACAGTGATAGATATTACTACTTTCCCCCGTTTCCTCTTAGAACCAAGTCCTAGATTCATGCTACAGCTTTCCCACTTTCTTCCCTGTTTGAACCAACGCTTTGAGTCGACTGTATGAACTAGCTTTACTTCTAATAATAGTAGAAGTCTAGGTGGCTTTGGAACAACGGACGGAAGTAGAAAAGGATCCACACGAATAGAGCTGGGGCAGTAGAGCAAGGCATGTTTCAAAGGAATATATACCTGAGGGTCATCGGCATGTGGCAAAGACGACATCGGGAGGCCGCATCTTGGCCACAATACTGCATGGAGGAAGAAGGGGTCGGAGGCCCTCCTGAGCCGGCGCTCTCTCGGAGAGAACGGCACGGCCGCCGATCGGGACGCGCGGGCAGCCGTTGGTCTCCTCCCTCGCCGCCGACGACAGCATGAACGATGCACCTACACCCCTGCCCCGGTCGAGGTTGTCCGGCTGGATTTGTGACCAGTCGTGAGCTGAGAGAGAGTGTGGCCACCTATGTGTTGCTTAGATCTGGAGAGCATGAGAGAGTGAACGAGAGGAACCCTAGTAAATCAAGCGCTAAGGCTCCTGCTTTTATATATAGTGGACTGATTTTATTGTACCAGCTTAAAAAAATGCGCTCCTACGTGTACCCATGAGTGGGTGTGAGAGAACTAGTGCGTGCGTGCACCGCTTCTCTTCGTGAGAGTACAATATACTATGCCCAAAGAACGTTCGCCGCAAGAGTAATAGTATAAATGTGTGACGTGTGAGCTAAAATAAAATGTGTGTGCCGTCTTTTGTTTTTTAGAAGTTCTGAGGGTAGGGTGTGAAGAGCACATATGTGCGTGACGTCTACCTGCAGATAGACGGTGGGTGCGACGTGCGAGTCTGTGAGAGGAATCGGGAGAGTCGTGACTCGTGAGGGTGCGTGTGTGTGAGAGAGAGGGGGCACGTATCAATGCAATGCATGCGTTCTTAAATCATTATCCGACAAACGTTCGCCACAAGCCTTTTCCTGACGAACGCCGTAAGAACTGTTAGATCGGCATCCGACAGTGTCAGTTTTGCCATGTCATTTAACAGAACAGCCACTCCTCCTACACACAAATCTTCCACGTGAGTGTTAGCAACTGCCGTATGCTCCCTCTGTTCCAAAATGCAATGCATATAACTTTATTGAAAATTCGAACCTCGCAAACTTTTACCGAGTTTTCGTGTACCAAATTGCACATGTAGAATACCATGTATATATCATTTCATTCATCTTCGAGAGGTAACTATAAAGATGGGTGAGGAGTCTACAAATAAAGACCATCGTATCACCCACAGCAATTTCAAGCATCCTAATATCATAGGAACTCTATATGATATGATTTTGATAGGATTTTTTCCTTTAGAGCCAATTGGTTCATAGGAATAGATTCATATACTTCACATTTCAAAGAAAATAAACATGATATCATTTCTATAACTTTAGAGCCACTTGGTTCATATGAATGGATTCCTATAGTCCCTTAATTTCAAAGGAAAATAAACGTTGGCGTATATTCAATAGAAAAGTTCCTATGATATGAACCAAATTACATCTCCTTTCTAATCCCTCCTCATAGGAATTGAGATACATGTCATCTCTAGATTCAATAGAAAAGTTCCTATGATGTGAACCAAATGACATCTCTTTTCCAATCCCTACTCATAGGAATTGAGATGCTCCATGTCATCTCTTTCCCTACAACATCCATGTATACATCTTCTATTCCTAAATAGATAGTACGACCCACTAGTAGCTTTTTTCCAAAACATGCAACCATGGCACAAGAACTATATAGTGTGCCAATAACTTTGAAAGATGGTCGCTGGATGAAGCTAACCCGACAGTGCAGAGATAGGCAAATTCGAGCACTATTGGTCGTTGGATATCATCAACATTCCACCAGATCTGCCACATGTACAATTTAGAAGACTCCATGGTTGAACTTAAGCATAATGCACAAACCTCAAAACATAAGCACTTCTCCTTTGTTCTAGAATCATATGTATCATAATTGATTATTTTTTGTAAATGAATTGCCATTATTTGTTTTTTACTTTATGATTTAAAATGCACAACCCCATGAATCTTAACATTTTTATAAAACTAATTGATTTTGAATGAGATGAACTATAAGAACTAAACGAACATCAACATCATGCATATATGACTCAAAGCTTTACATGCTATAGTGTGTATTTATTCATAATTTGGTTTCGAAATCTCATGCGTTCAATACATGTGTACCTTACTAGTTTTGAGTAGAGTAGCAAATTTCACGCGGCCCCGGGTATATCAAAATGCAGGGCCCATGCATCATTGCTTTTCAGTCGAACCTACGTCCACAATTTTTTGTATGTACTATATCTCCACTGGTCCCCGAACCCAAAGTGCTGCCTCGTTCCCGTAAAACCAAGCGGCCCACACATATTTAAGGCGTCGACTCAAACCCGTTTACTACGACGTGGCCCCGCACGCCGTAGTACTCCTACAAACCCTACCGCCGCACTCATCATCGGTTTTCTTAAGAGGACAAGGGAGAAGCCGATTTGTAGTGGAGGCGCTTTCAAAAAGAAGGATCTGTAGTGGAGACCCCTACCCTAGGGTGCCCTAGGTAGCTGCCGCGCGCATCATTGTTTTCTCTTTTCTTTATGCTCTTGCGCCCTAGAGTGAAATGATGGTTGCTTCGTCCGTCCAGCTTAATGCGGAAAAGGTGGGGCTTTGTGATTTGACCCCTCATCGCTCATTTTCTACTACCGTGGCGCTACGACCGGGGTGCCTCCAATTCCAACCGCTGCTCCAAACTGTAATTTGGTGCATCGCACGTGGAACAAGACGATGGATGAGCCACATGTCGGCCAAAGGGGTCCTCTTAAGTGTGTCGCCATTTCGTGTGCGGACTGACCCTGCTTGAGTTGCTACGCCAACACGACAGGAGCAGCCTACCACTTGGTTTTGCTCCTTGGTGAATCCCGAATATATTGATCTAAAAAGATACGTGCTGAACTACCCTCTCCGTCTCGGTTTTTTATTTTTAGGCATCTCGGTTTATAGGGCCTGCACGTAGTTCTAGGTCATCCATTTGACTAACTAAATATGAGTTACTATGTCACAAAAAGTATATCATTGGATTCTTAAGCGGATGTAGTTGTACTTAAAAGTTGAGGGCGGGGCTTTTCCTGCATGGTAGGCGGGGCAGTTCCGCCTAGTCGGTTCGACAGAGACGCGAGAAGACGAGGGAGTAGGCTGCCGCAAACGTAGGGCTGTGTGATTTGAGAGCGAGTTACTGCTGGACAGGTGGGGGCCCGTGATTTGACTTGCCATTATCATTTTAACTGCGGCGCTACGACCGGCGTGAGTCTCCCGATTCCTGACCACCTCCATACAGGTGCCTCTACCAATGCTCCACCATGTAGTAGAGGTTGGCTCTTGCATGGGAGCCCACTTCTCCACTTTTTCCTTGCCTCTCTTTCCTCCACATATGCAAAAATGCCATGTAAGGCGCACTAATGTACTTACTTTTACTTGCTCCTACAGGTGCTTAAGCTTGCCACATAGGCATAGAGTCTGATGTGGCAAGTTAATCAAGAAGAGAGAGACTAGTTTGGTGACCCAAGGAAGAAATGGTGCTAAGCGCGTGTACCTAGGTGAAAAGACAATTTTGAGTCTATAGCTAATTAAATGAAGCAAACTTAGCAACACCATTTCATTGGAAGAGGTAACTCCTTGGCAAATGCAATAAATACTAGTACTCCCTGTGTCCCATAATATAAGAACGTTTTTGGCACTACACTAGTGTCAAAAACGTTCTTATATTATGGGACGGAGGGAGTACGAAGAAAGAGATAGAGAGGAGTAAAAAAATACGGTTATAGCCAACCTTATAGCCAACCTTGTTGTAGTATGAGTGACTAAGTGATGACTATGTATGACATGCCAACATCAGATAGCCTAACGTACCGTGTTAAATCTCCAACGGCACGACCGCGCGAGCGACGCAACAGTCGTGGTAGGCGCGACCCTGATACTGGCTGCTGGCAGCCCTTGGATCTGAGATCAAACGGTCGCATGCTAAGTTGCTGAAAATTTGAAGAATAACCCTGAAGGAAATATGCCCTAGAGGCAATAATAAAGTTATTATTATTTTCCTTATATCATGATAAATGCTTATTATTCATGCTAGAATTGTATTAACCGGAAACATAATACATGTGTGAATACATAGACAAACAGAGTGTCACTAGTATGCCTCTACTTGACTAGCTCGTTGATCAAAGATGGTTATGTTTCCTAACCATATACATGAGTTGTCATTTGATTAATGGGATCACATCATTAGGGGAATGATGTGATTGACTTGACCCATTCTGTTAGCTTAGCACTTGATCGTTTAGTTTGTTGCTATTGCTTTCTTCATGACTTATACATGTTCCTTTGACTATGAGATTATGCAACTCCCGTTTACCGGAGGAACACTTTGTGTGCCACCAAACGTCACAACGTAACTGGGTGATTATAAAGGTGCTCTACAGGTGTCTCCAAAGGTACTTGTTGGGTTGGCGTATTTCGAGATTAGGATTTGTCACTCCGATTATCGGAGAGGTATCTCTGGGCCCACTTGGTAATGCACATCACTATAAGCACTGCAAGCATTGCAACTAATGAGTTAGTTGCGGGATGATGTATTACGGAACGAGTAAAGAGACTTGCCGGTACGAGATTGAACTAAGTATTGAGATACCGATGATCGAATCTCGGGCAAGTAACATACCGATGACAAAGGGAACAACGTATGTTGTTATGCGGTCTGACCGATAAAGATCTTCGTAGAATATGTAGGAGCCAATATGGGCATCCAGGTCCCTCTATTGGTTATTGACCAGAGAGGTGTCTCGGTCATGTCTACATAGTTCTCGAACCCGTAGGGTCCACACGCTTAACGTTCGTTCACGATATAGTACTATATGAGTTATGTATGTTGATGACCGAATGTCGTTCGGAGTCCGGGATGAGATCACGGACATGACCGGAAGGGGTAGTAGTGTTTGATCTCCGGAAGGGTTCCGGAATTCACCGGAAGGGGTTCCGGATGTTTCCCGAAATGTTTGGGCACGAGAACACTTTATCTGGGCCAAAGGGGAAAGCCCACGAGGCTTTTGGAAACTGCTAGGAACCCTAGCGTCTAGGGGGTAGACGCCGGGAACCCTGACGTCTAGCCCTGAAGTCCGAGAAGGACTCTTGCCTTTCGGGTGAAACCGACTTTGAGGAGGCTTTTACTCCAAGTTTCGACCCCAGGGCTCAACATATAAATAGAGGCGTAGGGCTAGCACCAAAGAGACATCAAGAAACACCAAGCCATGTGCCGGCAACCCCGTCCCCTCTAGTTTATCCTCCGTCATAGTTTTCGTAGTGCTTAGGCGAAGCCCTGCGGAGATTGTTCTTCACCAACACCGTCACCATGCCGTCGTGCTGCCGGAACTCATCTACTACTTTGCCCCTCTTGCTGGATCGAGAAGGCGAGGACGTCACCGAGCCAAACATGTGCAGAACTCGGAGGTGCCGTCCTTTCGGTACTTGGATCGGTCGGACGTGAAGACGTACGACTACATCAACCGCGTTGATATAACGCTTCCGCGAATGGTCTACGAGGATACGTAGACAACACTCTCCCCTCTCGTTGCTATGCATCACCATGATCTTGCGTGTGCGTAGGATTTTTTTTTGAAATTACTACGTTCCCTAACAGTGGTATCAGAGCCTAGGTTTTATGCATTGATATTGTGCACGAGTAGAACACAAGTGAGTTGTGGGCGATATAAGTCATACTGCTTACCAGCATGTCACACTTTGGTTCGGCGGTATTGTTGGATGAAGAGGCCCGGACCGACATTACACGTACGCTTACGCGAGACTGGTTCTACCGACGTGCTTTGCACACAGGTGGCTGGCGGGTGTCAGTTTCTCCAACTTTAGTTGAACCAAGTGTGGCTATGCCCAGTCCTTGCGAAGGTTAAAACAGCACCAAGTTGACAAACTATCGTTGTGGTTTTGATGCGTAGGTAAGAACGGTTCTTGCTTAAGCCCGTAGCAGCCACGTAAAAATTGCAACAACAAAGTAGAGGACGTCTAACTTGTTTTTGCAGGGCATGTTGTGATGTGATATGTTCAAGACATGATGCTAAATTTTATTGTATGAGATGATCATGTTTTGTAACCGAGTTATCGGCAACTGGCAGGAGCCATATGGTTGTCGCTTTATTGTATGCAATGCAATTGCGCTGTAATGCTTTACTTTATCACTAAGCGGTAGCGATAGTCGTGGAAGCATAAGATTGGCGAGACAACAACGATGCTACGATGGAGATCAATGTGGCGCGCCGGTGACGATGGTGATCATGACGGTGCTTCGGAGATGGAGATCACAAGCACAAGATGATGATGGCCATATCATATCACTTATGTTGATTGCATGTGATGTTTATATTTTATGCATCTTATCTAGCTTTGATTGACGGTAGCATTATAAGATGATCTCTCACTAAATTTCAAGATAAAAGTGTTCTCCCTGAGTATGCACCGTTGCCAAAGTTTGTCGTGCCCAGACACCACGTGATGATCGGGTGTGATAAGCTCTACGTCCATCTACAACGGGTGCAAGCCAGTTTTTGCACACATAGAATACTCAGGTTAAACTTGACGAGCCTAGCATATGCAGATATGGCCTCGGAACACTGAGACCGAAAGGTCGAGCGTGAATCATATAGTAGATATGATCAACATAATGATGTTCGCCATTGAAAGCTATTCCATTTCACGTGATGATCGGTTATGGTTTAGTTGATTTGGATCACGTGATCACTTAGATGATTAGAGGGATGTCTATCTAAGTGGGAGTTCTTAAGTAATATGATTAATTGAACTTTAATTTACCATGAACTTAGTCCTGGTAGTATTAGCATATCTATGTTGTAGATCAATAGCTCGCGATGTTGCTCCCCATTTAATTTTTATATGTTCCTAGAGAAAACTAAGTTGAAAAATGTTAGTAGCAATGATGCGGATTGGATCCGTGATCTGAGGATTATCCTCATTGCTGCACAGAAGAATTATGTCCTTGATGCACAGCTAGGTGACAGACCTATTGCAGGAGCAGATGCAGACGTTTTGAACGTTTGGCTAGCTCAACATGATGACTACTTGATAGTTTAGTGCACCATGCTTAACGGCTTAGAATCGGGACTTCAAAGACGTTTTGAACGTCATGGAAGATATGAGATGTTCCAGGAGTTGAAGTTAATATTTCAAGCAAATACCCGAGTTGAGAGATATGAAGTCTCCAACAAGTTCTATAGCTAAAAGATGGAGGAGAATAGCTCAAGCAGTGAGCATGTGCTCAGATTGTTTGGGTACTACAATCGCTTGAATCAAGTGGGTGTTAATCTTCCAGATAAAATAGTGATTGACAGAATTCTCTAGTCACCATCACCAAGTTAGTAGAACTTCGTGATGAACTATAATATGCAAGGGATAACGGAAACGATTCCCAAGCTCTTCGTGATGCTGAAATCGACGAAGGTAGAAATCAAGAAAAGCATCAAGTGTTGATGGTAAACAAAACCACTAGTTTCAAGTAAAGGGACAAAGGGAAGAAAGAGGAACTTCAAGAAGAACGGCAAGCAAGTTGCTGCTCAAGTGAAAAACCCAAGTCTGGACCTAAGCCTGAAACTGAGTGCTTCTACTGCAAAGGGACTGGTCATTGAAAGTGGAACTACCCCAAGTATTTGGCGGATAAGAAGGATGGCAAATTAAACAAAGGTATATTTGATATACAGATTATTGATGTGTATTTTACTAGTGTTCGTAGCAACCCCTCGGTATTTGATACTGGTTCAGTTGCTAAGAGTAGTAACTCGAAACGAGAGTTGCAGAATGAACAGAGACTAGTTAAGGGTGAAGTGACGATGTGTGTTGGAAGTGGTTCCAAGATTAATATGATCATCATCGCACACTCCCTATACTTTCGGGATTAGTGTTGAATGTAAATAAGTGTTATTTGGTGTTTGCGTTGAGCATGAATATGATTTGATCATGTTTATTGCAATACGGTTATTCATTTAAGTAAGAGAATAAATAGTTGTTCTGTTTACATGAATAAAACTTTATATGGTTACACACCCAATGAAAATGGTTCGTTGGATCTCGATCGTAGTGATACACATATTCATAATATTGAAACCAAAAGATGCAAAGTTAATAATGATAGTGCAACTTATTTGTGGCACTGCCGTTTATGTCATATTGGTGTAAAGCGCATGAAGAAAATCCATGCTGATGGGCTTTTGGAATCACTTGATTATGAATCAGTTGATGCTTGCGAACCATGCCTCATGGGCCAGATGACTAAGACTCCATTCTCTGGAACAATGGAGCAAGCAACAGATTTTTTGGAAATCATACATACTGATGTATGTGGCCCGATGAATATTGAGGCTCACGGCAGGTATCATTATTTTCTGATCTTCACAGATGATTTGAGCAGATATGAGTATATCTACTTGATGAAACACAAGTCTGAAACATTTGAAAAGTTCGAAGAATTTTAGAGTGAAGTGGACAATCATCGTAACAAAAATAAAAGTTTCTATGATATGATCACAGAAGGAAAATATTTGAGTTACGAGTTTGGCCTTCAGTTAAAACAATGTGAAATAGTTTCACTACTCACGCCACCTGGAACACCACAGTGTAATGGTGTGTCCGAACGTCATAACCGTACTTTATTAGATATGGTGCGATCTATGATGTCTCTTACCGATTTACCACTATCGTTTTGGGGTTATGCATTAGAGACAGCTACATTCACATTAAATAGGGCACCATCTAAATCCATTGAGATGACACCGTATGAACTATGGTTTGGCAAGAAACCTAAGCTGTCATTTCTTAAAGTTTGAGGTTGCAATGCTTATGTGAAAAAGTTTCAACCTGATAAGCTCAAACCCAAATCGGAGAAGTGCATCTTCATAGGATACCCAAAAATAAAATGTTGGGTACACCGTCTATCACAGATCCGAAGGCAAGATATTCATTGCTGAGAATGGATCCTTTCAAGAGAAGGAGTTTCTCTCGAAAGAAGTGAGTGGGAGGAAAGTAGAACTTGATGAGGTAACTGTACCTGCTCCCTTATTGGAAAGTAGTTCATCATAGAAATCTGTTCCTGTGACTACTACACCAATTAGTGAGGAAGCTAATGATGATGATCATGTAACTTCAAATCAAGTTACTACCGAACCTCATAGGTAAACCAGAGTGAGATCCGCACCAGAGTGGTACGGTAATCCTGTTCTGGAGGTCATGTTACTTGACCATGATGAGCCTATGAACTATGAGGAAGCGATGATGAGCCCAGATTCCGCGAAATGGCTTGAGGCCATGAAATCTGAGATGAGATCCATGTATGAGAACAAAGTATGGACTTTGATTGACTTGCCCATTGATCGGCGAGCCACTGAGATTAAATGGATCTTCAAGAGGAAGACAGATGCTGATATTAGTGTTACTATCTACAAAGCTAGAATTGTCGCAAAAAGGTTTTTGACAAGTTCAAGGTGTTGACTACGATGAGAGTTTCTCACTCGTATCTATGCTTAAGTCTGTCCGAATCATGTTAGCAATTGCCGCATTTTATGTAATCTGGCAAATGGATAAACAAAACTGCATTCCTTAATGGATTTATTAAAGAAGAGTTGTATATGATGCAACCAGAAGGTTTTGTCAATCCTAAAGGTACTAACAAAATATGAAAGCTCCAGCGATCCATCTATGGGCTGGTACAAGCATCTCGGAGTTGGAATATACGCTTTGCTAAGTTGATCAAAGCATATAGTTTTTTATAGACTTGCGGTGAAGCCTGTATTTACAAGAAAGTGTGTTGGAGCACTACAGCATTTCTGATAAGTATATGTGAATCACATATCGTTGATTGGAGATAATGTAGAATTATTCTGCAAAGCATAAAGGAAGTTTTGAAAGGAGTTTTTCAAAGAAAGACCTCGGTGAAGCTGCTTACATATTGAGCATCAAGATCTATAGAGATAGATCAAGACACTTGATAAGTTTTTCAATGAGTACATACCTTGACAAGATTTTGAAGTAGTTCAAAATGGAACCGTCAAAGAAGGAGTTCTTGCCTGTGTTACAAGGTGTGAAGTTGAGTAAGACTCAAAACCCAACCACGGCAGAAGATAGAGAGAGAATGAAAGTCATTCCCTATGCCTCAGCCATAGGTTCTATAAAGTATGCCATGCTGTGTACCAGATCTATTGTATACCCTGCCCTGAGTTTGGAAAGGGAGTACAATAGTGATCTAGGAGTAGATCACTAGACAGCGGTTAAAATTATCCTTAGTGGAATAAGGATATGTTTCTCGATTATGGAGGTGATAAAAAGGTTCGTCGTAAAGGGTTACGTCGATGCAAATTTTGACGCTGATCCAGATGACTCTAAATCTCAATCTGGATACATATTGAAAGTGGGAGCAATTAGCTAGAGTAGCTCCGTGCAGAGCATTGTTGGCATAGAAATTTGCAAAATACTTATGGATCTGAATGTGGCAGACCCGTTGACTAAACTTATCTCACAAGCAAAACATGATCACACCTTAGTACTCTTTGGGTGTTAATCACATAGAAATGTGAACTAGATTATTGACTCTAGTAAACCCTTTGGGTGTTGGTCACATGTCGATGTGAACTATGGGTGTTAATCACATGGTGATGTGAACTATTGGTATTAAATCACATGGCGATGTGAACTAGATTATTGACTCTAGTGCAAGTGGGAGACTGAAGGAAATATGCCCTAGAGGCAATAGTAAAGTTATTATTTATTTCCTTATATCATGATAAATGTTTATTATTCATGCTAGAATTGTATTAACCGGAAACATAATACATGTGTGAATACATAGACAAACAGAGTGTCACTAGTATGCCTCTACATGACTAGCTCGTTGATCAAAGATGGTTATGTTTCCTAACCATATACATGAGTTGTCATTTGATTAACGGGATCACATCATTAGGGGAATGATGTGATTGACTTGACCCATTCCGTTAGCTTAGCACTTGATCGTTTAGTTTGTTGCTATTGCTTTCTTCATGACTTATACATGTTCCTATGACTATGAGATTATGCAACTCCCATTTACCGGAGGAACACTTTGTGTGCCACCAAACGTCACAACGTAACTGGGTGATTATAAAGGTGCTCTACAGGTATCTCCAAAGGTACTTGTTGGGTTGGTGTATTTCGAGATTAGGATTTGTCACTCCGATTGTGAGAGAGGTATCTCTCGGCCCACTCGGTAATGCACATCACTATAAGCCTTGCAAGCATTGCAACTAATGAGTTAGTTGTGGGATGATGTATTACGGAACGAGTAAAGAGACTTGCCGGTAACGAGATTGAACTAGGTATTGAGATACCGACGATCGAATCTCGGGCAAGTAACATACCGATGACAAAGGGAACAATGTATGTTGTTATGTGGTCTGACCGATAAAGATCTTCGTAGAATATGTAGGAGACAATATGGGCATCCAGGTCCCGCTATTGGTTATTGACCAGAGAGGTGTCTCGGTCATGTCTACATAGTTCTCGAACCCGTAGGGTCCGCACGCTTAACGTTCATTGACGATATAGTACTATATGAGTTATGTATGTTGATGACTGAATGTTGTTCGGAGTCCGGTATGAGATCACGGACATGACGAGGAACTCCGGAATGGTCCGGAGATAAAGTTTGATATATGGGATAGTAGTGTTTGATCTCCGGAAGGGTTCTGGAATTCACCAGAAGGAGTTCCGGATGTTTCCCGAAATGTTTGGGCACGAGAGCACTTTATCTAGGCCAAAGGGGAAAGCCCACTAGGCTTTTGGAAAGTGCAAAAGGAAGTTTTCCGGAGACTAGAGGCTAGACGCCCGGAACCCTAGCGTCTAGGGGGTAGACGTCGGGAACCCTGGCGTCTAGCCCTGTAGTCCGAGAAGGACTCTTGCCTTTCGGGTGAAACCGACTTTGAGGAGGCTTTTACTCCAAGTTTCGACCCCAGGGCTCAACATATATTAGGGCTAGCACCAAAGAGACATCAAGAAATACCAAGCCGTGTGCCGGCAACCCCGTCCCCTCTAGTTTATCCTCCGTCATAGTTTTCATAGTGCTTAGGAGAAGCCCTGCGGAGATTGTTCTTCACCAACACCGTCACCACGCCGTCGTGCTGCCAGAACTCATCTACTACTTCGCCCCTCTTGCTGGATCGAGAAGGCGAGGACGTCACCGAGCCGAACGTGTGCAGAACTCGGAGGTGTCGTGCTTTCGGTACTTGGATCGGTCGGACGTGAAGACGTACGACTACATCAACCGCGTTGATATAACGCTTCCACGAACGGTCTACGAGGGTACGTAGACAACACTCTCCCCTCTCGTTGCTATGCATCACCATGGTCTTGCGTGTGCGTAGGAAGTTTTTTTTTTGAAATTACTACATTCCCTAACGAACCCTCCAGGATAGGATCTTCACCCATAGGTCTAGAATCACGCCATGCAACCGTTCGATCTTAGATCCAAGGGCTCTCGGAAGCCTGTATCATGGGGGAATGGAAAGCCACTACCCTGCCGTTCGCACGTTGGCAGTTCGCTCGTACTCGTCCCCGCACGTCCTTCAATACTACGGCAGTTCGCTCCTAGTCGTCTCATTCATTCACATTACGGCAGTTCCACTAATCCTAACCCTCCTCCCAAATCCATGGCGTCCCAAATCTCCACGATCGGCGGTGAGTACAAGGTTAGAACCATCACCAGTGATGAGTTCGACGTCATCTACACCCGTTCTTCCGCGACGGTGAAAGGATGCCTTTCTCGCTTCAGACGCATGTTCAAAAACTCAGATGATGAGTGGGTCGCTGGGCTAGATGTTGAGTACACCACAGTCCCGGGACGAGAGAAGGATCTAAAGGACAAAGAGAGGAAGAAGCCCGCCGTGATCTAGGTTTGCGTACATAACATTTGCTTGGTCTACCACATATGCCATGCCGACATTGAGTGCCAGGATTTTAAGAACTTCCTCAAGGACAAAACAGTGAAATTCGTTACTGTAGACTTTAAGAACGACAAAGAAGTCCTGGGTCGGATAGGCCTCGTTGTAGGCAACCCCTTCGACCTCCAGAAGAATCTGCTGGTGCCCTCTCGTCAGCCTTCAATGTTGACCCTGGCAAGAGCCATGGTTCATCCTTCGTACCATAAACTGCAGAAACCTCATTACACGTTTCATCGTCATGCATGGTAGCGGAATGTACTAGATATAGACCACATCCACTACACTGCAATGAATGGCTACCTTTGTTTCAATATCTACAAGGGTTGGATGAAGAGCAATAGCCAAGTGTGCAGTTCAAGCAAAGAAGTATCGGACAAGAGGAAGAGGGACAAGGACGAAGTCGAGGACATGGACGAGGACTCCGAGTAAGGTGGCAGTGTCGTTGCTCATGGTGGTTCTAAACTTCTAATGTAGTGTCTACCGGATTAGTTGCATAGTTTAATTTCAGGTGTGCTTAGTTTAATTTGAGGGGTGTGTTGTGCTGAGCCCCCAGCAGAACTATGTTATGTTTCTTCTCGTTACTTTAAATCTTCAGTATGTACATACTACTAGTATTTCTTTAATAGAATTTAGCGCCCCAATTCAGCACGTACTAGCTTTTTTAACAGTACTATATGCATAATTTGGCGACGAGCGCTCTCTATATGTACCACCTTTTTTTAATTTCAATTTTTGCTCCATGGCACAATCCATCGATAGTACTACTGTACAAAAGTATACATTTTTTAAAAGGCTAGAGTACTGTTCATCACATGTATAGCCAGTTAAATTCTCAACCTAGAACGACGTGCATGCCATGTAGTAAACCGATACAGAGGAAGTATAGTAAAAATGAGGTGATTTTACCGAGCGGTCGGCGGGGGAGCATGGCCTGTCATGCGGTCCCACGTGTCATGATGTACCAAGGCAATGCGCGTGTCCCTCTTGAGGCAGAAGCAATACTACATGGTTTGAGATGATGGCGAACCAAAGTGTGAAATAATGGTTGCTTCGTCCGGCTGGGAAGGTGCGGCATTGTGATTTGACGTCTCATTGCTCATTACTACTACTGGGCCAGTACGAGTGGGGTGTGTCCCCCTGCTGTTCTGCACTATTATTTGGTGCTTGAGACGTCGACCCAGTTGCTATATGTCCCACATGTCGGCGACAGGAAGTACAGAATTCATGAAAGGGAGCGTCGACGGAGGAGTATACTACAGAATTCATGAAAGGGGGCGACTTAGTTTTGGAAAAATCTGTTTTTACGGAGCACGTACCCACTAGGGTTTATAGGGCTCATCTAAAAAAACATTCGTTTTTCCGTTTGATAAGTCTCAATTCTACTATACTAGTAGTAGTACCATTACATGTTGGATTTCGAGGTGCGTTAGATCACCCGACGCAAGCAGTGTCAAGAGGAAACTAACCAATGCATGTACAAGTTCATGGAAATTTAGTGGTCATTCATGCATTCGTTCTAATTAATGCCTCGCTAAACATAACTTGTTGAGAAAAACGAGCGTACTAATTACTTGTGCAAACTACGAAATTAATTCGACCACTCACCGTCTACCTTGGTTGGAGAGATTTTGAAATTGAGCCATAAACTGGAAAGGAGGGAGTAGTAACTTTTGTCTCGATTACTATTTGTGGCCTTGTATAGATGCAAAATGTATTTTTTATAGTGGCCTTGTATAAGTAAATGGAGGGAGTACTAACCAAAGTACGTAGTAGGGACGAGGAGTAAATGGAGGGAGTAGTAAAATTTTCTCCTCGTGCTGCGAGCCACCGCGCGCGTGGGCGAGGGAGCGGGCGTAAAGGCGTACAGTACTACTACTACTACTACTACTACTACTACTACTACTACTACTACTCGTAAGCAAGCTTCACCTCATCCTGCGAGCCACCGCGCCCGTGGATGGGGGAGACGGCGTACTAAGCAAGCTTCTCCTCGTTCTGCGAGTTGACGGGACACATCAAAAGTACTCCAGTGTATAGAGCCTTGCCTCTAAGGTAGGCCCCACATGGTTTGCCTCTTTTTTTAATTTAACATAACGCGTCAAGTCGCAATTTGTTTGTTCACTCGTGGTAGACGATCCTCCCTCCACCAAGTGGACAACCAGTACACGTGCCAAATTACCACGTGGGTTGCCTTTTTCGTACAGAAATGAGCTCCACCGTGTACCCGCGCGGGTGTGGTTGGGAAAGAGACGGGAGTACGTGCGCCGTGTGTGCACCTCTTCTCTTCGTGCACGTCCCCCACCTACGTGGTTGTGTGTGAGAGAGATACAAACCTAGACATAATGCGTCGTCCATCCCCATGCCTCCGCCCAGTCTGACCACCAGTCACCACCACGCCCCACTCCTCCTCACCTTATCTCTCATCTTTCTCCCTCCATTTTTATATACAAGGGGCCACTATCAAAATTACAATTTGCAGATATACAAGGCCACTAACACTAATCGATGCAATATTAATGGTGTTTGCCTCGTGGTACTAGCAAAGGAGGACATTAATTATCCCTTGCATGCATGCGGGAGTTTGTAAAAAAATGCATCTTGATGTTCCATGCAATGCACGGGCACCTTGCTAGTCCATGAAAACAACACATGGCAAAATTCCACGGCGAACGAGGGATTTGAATCTATTGGGAGGGGCTGTTTGGATCTTGCCCGGGGTAGCCAAAATATTGGCAACCCTTTTGTCCATCAGTGCCTTTGCCACCGATGAACGAGGAATGGCTCGGGTGCTCATGCTGTCATGCATCCTCCAGCGCGCACGTTGGAGACGAGCTCGCACGAGCTGTGTTTTTTTGTCCCACAACGCCGCCCGAGCTGCCCGCAGACCAACCGGCAACCCGCAAATTACGCCATCCAACCATAGTCGCACCACATTATGACAGCAACTCAACCAACCGGACGAAATTCACGCAAACACGTAGACAAACTGATATTTCATATAAACAACGACGAAAATCATATAAAATACCGTATTTTCATACAAACATGATGGATTTCATTACATTCAAATGAACTACGCGGTGCTAGTTCTGGACAGCACAGGTATATAATACCTGGCCTAATTGGTCGCTCGCCGATCGATTTGTGTTCCTCATGTCCGGCAGCACAATCATCGGACTGCCAGGAGCCCCGGAGGTATATGCTTCAGCGCAAAGGACGGCTCGCTTCCCCACTGCCCAACTGATATCATTGGCTGGTGCCAAAGATGATGGTGGCCGGCACCGGTTCGAGTTCATCACCGGCCACTACTTCGCCATGGCCGGCACCGGCTCGAGTTCATCCTAACATTCCCCTCTTCCGTGGAGCCCATGCGGGTCGACGAAGGTCCTCGCAACAAAAGGATCCGGCAAGACACCTGCTGTGTACGCCGGCATCGCCTCCACGATGGCCTTCATGGGGCCCAAGCGGCGGTGGCCTCCCGTGTTCTACTTCTCCTCGATGATGGCGGCGGACGCGGAGGCGCTGGCCACCGACTCGTCGCTCTCCGCTCCCCCGGCTTCTGTCGTTGCTTGCATGGCGCGGTCGCCGGCGTGGGAGTCTCGGCCACAGAAACGGGAGACGCGATATGAGGCGGTGGCATGGACGGCAGCAACGACGCCCGTGCGCCGCTCCTCGTCGAGCTGGCCTGGAGCGGCGAGTTGCTGAACCACGCGCCGGCTTGGGGCGGCAACTGGCTTCGTCAGGTGAGGGGAGGGAGGTGGATCAGCGAGCTGCGTAGCTCGTATCCGGTGGGCTACCCAGCCGACTTGGATGCGGAATAACTACTCTTCATAAGCCATTGTAAGAGTGGACAAAATGGTGGAGGAGATAGGGGAGCGGCGGAGGTGTGCGATTCTTGGCCGGCGTTTGGCCTCGTTTAAATAGGAGATTAAATAGATGGCGGACGGGAGGAACTCGGTCGGCGTTGCGTTTACCCCCGGCCCGGTCATGAACGGATGTGTGTCCAGAGTGGGTTTCTCGGCTTCCACACGGGCGGGTTTCATGGAGGCATTTGATTGCCGCACGGAGGCGTGTTCAGCCGGGCGTGCCGCGAGTGGCGCCCTCGACTCTGACCTAGGCCAATGCGCCGTTCTTCCACTGACGTGTGGGCTCTTTGGGTGCATGGCCTGCATGTTAGTTACCCAATGCAGGCAGCGCACAGCAGAGGAACCTTTGGTGGGCCAGGGCGGTCAGAAGCGGGCATTTCATAAACCGATGATTGTTCATTGAGTGTGACGTCATCTTTTTCATATAGATAAGCCTACTATGTTGATAGCCCATTCGATACGTTGTGATTCATAAAGACCGTTGCAAACATCAATGTTCTGCTTATCACAGATAAGATTGATTAATACCCGTAACAATCCATGTCCATAACAAAGGGTGCATGCATGTATAGGTTGAGCATGTCTCTTGCGTCGTGTGCTGTGTGCATGTAGGCGTGCGAGTGTTGCGTGCGTGCAAGGGTATGTTTCAGTGTTGCATGCATGGGTGCGTACGTGCGTGTGTTCGTGAGTGCATGTGTACGTGTCAGTGTTTCAAGCCAGCATGCGTGCGTGTGTACGTGTCAGTGTTGCACGCCTACATGCGTGCGTGTCTTGCGTGCGTGCATGTGTACGTGCGGGGTGAGGCTATGATGTCTACTACACAACCTTCTTCTTGTAAACGTTGTTGGGCCTCCAAGTGCAGAGGTTTGTAGGACAGTAGCAAATTTCCCTCAAGTGGATGACCTAAGGTTTATCAATCCGTAGGAGGCGTAGGATGAAGATGGTCTCTCTCAAGCAACCCTGCAACCAAATAACAAAGAGTCTCTTGTGTCCCCAACACACCAATACAATGGTAAATTGTATAGGTGCACTAGTTCGGCGAAGAGATGGTGATACAAGTGGTATATGGATAGTAGATAAAGGTTTTTGTAATCTGAAAATATAAAAACAGCAAGGTAATTAATGATAAAAGTGAGCGTAAACGGTATTGCAATGTGTTCAAACAAGGCCTAGGGTTCATACTTTCACTAGTGCAAGTCCTCTCAACAATAATAACATAATTGGATCACATAACTATCCCTCAACATGCAACAAAGAGTCACTTCAAAGTCACTAATGGCGGAGAATGAACGAAGAGATTATGGTAGGGTACGAAACCACCTCAAAGTTATTCTTTCCAATCAATCCGTTGGGCTATTCCTATAAGTGTCACAAATAGCCCTAGAGTTCATACTAGAATAACACCTTAAGACACAAATCAACCAAAACCCTAATGTCACCTAGATACTCCAATGTCACCTCAAGTATCAGTGGGTATGATTATATGATATGCATCACACAATCTCAGATTCATCTATTCAACCAACACATAGAACCTAAAAGAGTGCCCCAAAGTTCCTACCAGAGAATCACGATGAGAACGTGTGCCAACCCCTATGCATAGGTTCATGGGTGGAACCCGCAAGTTGATCACCAAAACATACATCAAGTGAATCATGTGATATCCCATTGTCACCACAGATACGCACGACAAGACATACATCAAGTGTTCTCAAATCTTTAAAGACTCAATCCAATAAGATAACTTCAAAGGGGAAACTCAATCCATTACAAGAGAGTAGAGGGGCGAGAAAACATCATAAGATCCAACTATAATAGCAAAGCTCGCGATACATCAAGATCGTATCACCTCAAGAACACGAGAGAGAGAGAGAGATCAAACACATAGCTACTGGTACATACCCTCAGCCTCGAGGGAGAACTACTCCCTCCTCGTCATGGAGAACACCGGGATGATGAAGATGGACACCGGAGAGGGATTCCCCCTCCGGCAGGGTGTCGAAACGGGTCTAGATTGGCTTTCGGTGGCTACGGAGGCTTCTGGCGGTGGAACTCCCGATCTATTGTGCTCCCGAATCTTTTTAGGGTATATGGAGATATATAGGCGGAAGAAGTACGTCAGGGGGGCCACGAGGGTGGAGGGCGCGCCCAGGGGGGTGGGCGTGCCCCCCTGCCTCATGGCCTCCTCGTAGATCCCCTGATGTGCACTCCAAGTCTTCTGGGCTTCTTCTGATCCAAAAATAAGTTCCGTGAAGTTTCAGGTCAATTGGACTCCGTTTGGTTTTCCTTTTCTGCGATATTCTAAAACAAGATAAAAAACAGAAACTGGCACTGGGCTCTGGGTTAATAGGTTAGTCCCAAAAAATGATATAAAAGTGTATAATAAAGCCCTTAAACATCCAAAACAGTAGATAATATAGCATGGAGCAATCAAAATTATAGATACGTTGGAGACGTATCAGCATCCCCAAGCTTAATTCCTGCTCGTCCTCGAGTAGGTAAATGATAAAAACAGAAATTTTGATGCGGAGTGCTACTTGGCATAATTTCAATGTAATTCTTCTTAATTGTGGTATGAATATTCAGATCCGAAAGATTCAAGATAAAAGTTCATATTGACATAAAAATAATAATACTTCAAGCATACTCACTAAGCAATTATGTCCTCTCAAAATAACATGGCCAAAGAAAGTTCATCCCTACAAAATCATATAGTTTAGTCATGCTCCATTTTCGTCACACAAGAATGCTCTCGTCATGCACAACCCCGATGACAAGCCAAGCAATTGTTTCATACTTTAGTAATCTCAAACCTATAAACTTTCACGCAATATATGAGCGCGAGCCATGGACATAGCACTATGGGTGGAATAGAATATAATGAGGGGGGTTATGTGGAGAAGACAAAAAAGGAGAAAGTCTCACATCAACGAGGCTAATCAATGGGCTATGGAGATGCCCACCGATTGATGTTAATGCAAGGAGTAGGGATTGCCATGCAACGGATGCACTAGAGCTATAAATGTATGAAAGCTCAACAAAAGAAACTAAGTGGGTGTGCATCCAACTTGCTTGCTCACGCAGACCTAGGGCACTTGAGGAGGCCCATTGTTGGAATATACAAGCCAAGTTCTATAATGAAAATTCCCACTAGTATATGAAAGTGACAAAACAAAAGACTCTCTATCATGAAGATTATGGTGCTACTTTGAAGCACAAGTGTGGCAAAGGATAGTAGCATTGTCCCTTCTCTCTTTTTCTCTCATTATTTATTTTTTTTATTTTTTTTGGGCCTTCTCTTTTTTTATGGCCTTTCTCTCTTTTTTTTGGGCCTTCTCTTTTTTATGGCCTTTCTCTTCTTCTTTTTTTATTTCTCACTTGGGACAATGCTCTAGAAAATGATGATCATCACACTTCTATTTATTTGCAACTCAATGATTACAACTCGATACTAGAACAAAGTATGACTTTGTATGAAGGCCTCTAGCAGTGTACCGGGATTGCGATGAATCAAGTGTGACATGTATGAAAAATTATGAACGGTGGCTTTGCCACAAATACGATGTCAACTACATGATCATCTAAAGCAATATGACAATGATGATGTGTGTCATAATAATCAGAACGGTGCAAAGTTGCATGGCAATATATCTCGGAATGGCTATGGAAATGCCATAATAGGTAGGTATGGTGGCTGTTTTGAGGAAGATATAAGGAGGTTTATGTGTGAAAGGGCGTATCATATCACGGGGTTTGGATGCACTGGCGAAGTTTGCACCAACTCTCGATGTGAGAAAGGGCAATGCACGGTGTCGGTGTCAAAATTGGCGGATCTCGGGTAGGGGGTCCCGAACTGTGCGTCTGAGGCGGATGGTAACAGGAGGCAGGGGACACGATGTTTTACCCCAGGTTTGGGCCCTCTTGATGGAGGTAAAACCCTACGTCCTGCTTGATTTATTCTTGATGATATGGGTATTACAAGAGTTGATCTACCATGAGATCGGAGAGGCTAAACCCTAGAAGCTAGCCTATGGTATGATTGTTGTTGTCCTACGGACTAAAACCCTCCGGTTTATATAGACACCGGAGAGGGTTAGGGTTAGACAAGGTCGGTTACAAAGGAGGAGATGTCCATATCCGTACTGCCTAGCTTGCCTTCCACGCCAAGTAGAGTCCCATCCGGACACGAGACAAAGTCTTCAATCTTGTATCTTCATAGTCCAACAATCCAGCCAAAGGATATAGTCTGGCTGTCCGGAGACCCCCTAATCCCGGACTCCCTCAGTAGCCCCTGAACCAGGCTTCAATGACGATGAGTCCGGCGCACAGTATTGTCTTCGGCATTGCAAGGTGGGTTTCTCCTCCGAATACATCACGGAAGAATTTGAATACAAGGATAGTGTCCGACCCTGCAAAATAATTTCCACATACCACCGTAGAGAGAATAATATTTCCACAAATCTAATCTGCTGACACGTTTTGGCAACATGACATTAAGCCATGGCCTAGTGATTATTCGAACCGTTTCCTTTAACTAGCCCCGCACATAACACGAGGCAGTTTTTGACACGTCTTGTCAAAGCAGAGATCGTGTCCCCCTCATTACGGGATTCTCATCAATACGGGCGTCGGTAACCCAACCGCGCCATCGATTACGGCGCTTGGGGGATAAGCAAGTTTTACCAGGCTAGTGGGGGCGCATAGTTTCGGCCGCCCTTATAAAGGGACAAGGTTTAACCTTTTTTCTACCCACGCCTTCTTCCTCCTTGCTCATCCACTCTTGCGCACTCGAGCCCCAACGCCCAAGCCCACATCCTTCCCTTCAACCTTCTCCAATCATGTCTGGAGCGGGAGGCAAGTGGATGGCTTCCTCCGTTACGAAGGAACACATCAAAAAGTTGCGCGGAGCCGGATACTTAGCTGCGAATGTCGCGCATCGGCTGCCCGCTACGGGGTAGATCGTCCCTACCCCAGAACCCCATGAGAGGGTAGTTTTCCTCCACAACTTCCTCCGCGGACTAGGGTTTCCCCTTCATCCATTCGTCCACGGTCTCATGTTCTACTACGGGCTAGACTTCCATGATCTGGCCCCGAACTTCATCCTCAACATTTTGGCGTTCATCATCGTCTGTGAGGCTTTCCTCCGCATCCGCCCCCACTTTGGCCTATGGCTAAAGACCTTGAATTTCAAGCCGAAGGTGGTGGGCGGCCAACAAGCAGAATGCGGCAGAGCCATGGTGGGTAAGATGCCCAACGTTATATGGCTTGAAGGCTCCTTCGTGGAGACCATAAAGGGGTGGCAATCGGCGTGGTTCTACATCACCGAGCCGCGCGACGCCAAATGGGTGGCTGCCCCCAAGTTTCGATCTGGATTCCCTACACGGCTCACTTCCTGGAAAGAGAAGGGCTTGTCGTGGGGTTAATCGGTGGAGCTGGACGGACTCCAGAAATGTATCCTGAACATGACAAGCAAGAAGCTCAAGCTTGTCGACATAGTCCAGGTCATGCTCATCCGCTGGATCCTCCCATGCCAACAACAGGACTTCAACTTGTGGGAGTTTGACCCGGCCCAGCACCAGACTCTGAGCAAGCTCTTCGACACGACGCACAAGGACGTCTGGAAGGTGCTGTTCAAGGGCGCCGAGGTCCCTCCCTCTCTCACCGAGGACCGCGGGCTAAGCGCGAAGCGCCGAGCGCATTCGGTGAGTTCTATACATCCGGTAGGATATTTATTTCCCCTAGCTTAACCATGCATGGGGTCTGATCTCCATGCCTTTGACAGGACTGGGTGGAGACGTCGGGGCAGATTAACTGTCCGGCCCCTCTGCCCGAAGACACTGCGTATGCTCTCCTGACGGAGATGTTGACTCCGGCTCCTTACAAGGTGCCGGAGAAGACCAAAAAGGCCAAGGGAACCCTAAAGAGCTCCCGGCGCCAGGTGTTATCGGACTCATCATCCGATAACTCCGCGACGCACTCCTCCCCCGAAGACGAGGAGGAAGATGAAGATATTCCCCCTCCAGTCGGGGGAGACAAGAAAAGGAAGGCTGCCCCTACTGGGGGGCCGAAGGGTCCAAGAAGGGAAGGACTCTCCTTCCGGACTACTCCACCACCGTCGCCGAAGGCGAAGACGAGTGGCTGCTCAGAGCCAAGCCCCTGGCGAAGTCGTAAGTATTCGGATACCAGAGTAACTCATTGCATTCCTTTGTCGCACCGCTTCTCCTAACGCCGAATTATGATTATGCAGACCGCCACGAGCCCGTATCGACGTATCGTCGGACGGCTCCCTGGGCTCGTCGGATATGGATAGCGATCCACTTCCGACCGCCACCTCCCCTTTCCCTACGGACAACGCCGAGGTATTGTCTCAAGAGGCGCCGGGTCGAGGGGAGACAGTCCCGGAGGCGCCTCAAGGCGACCTTCCGGACTCCGGGAGCAGAGGGAGCAAGGCTCCCAAGGGCTCCGAGTTCGGCCCTCAGCCGAACACCGCGCCGGAACCTCCAATGGTTCCGGACTCAGGCAGGCGGCCTCCCTCCAAAAGGGGCAAGACGCCTGTGCCGGTGACCCCTGTCCAACCAGAGGCACCAGACAATCTGCTGGGAGCGCTTCACGGCGCTTCCATCAACGAAGAGCACCGCACTATTATGAGTGCGGTGGTCCAGAAGGTTCAGTCCGCCAAGAGTGGATTGACTGAAGCCTGTGCCAGCCTTCTAACAGGCTTTGAGGTAAGTGTTTGAAATATAGAAAAATATTACCGCATAGACAGTAGCCCCTGATGCTCTGTTCGGTGTTCAAAAATAAAAGTCGAATAGAGGATCAAACAATATCACAGGAGTCTAACATAAGTATGTCTATATGCGTATGCAGGCTTCGCTACTGGCCTCTGCCGCACAGACTGCGGAGGTTGCCGCATTGAAGCAGGACCTCGAGGGGTCCAAGAAAGAGCTCGGCTTTGCCAAGAGGCAGCTCGAGGAGAACAAGGGTAAGTAATACCCTGTCTATAGATATGTATATATAAAAGAAGACGCGATTGTAAAATGACAGGATTATCGTAAATTTGCCAGGGGCCACGGCCGAGGTGGCGACCCTGAAGCGAGCGCTATCCGAGGCTGAAGACAAAGTGGCCAAGGAGCGCACCGAGCGGGAAAGGCAGGAGGCACGGGTGGGCGAGGTGCAGCAAGAGCTCCAAGTTCTCGTGTCGAAGCATGAGGCGTTGGAGCGTGACTCGAAGACGCGAGAGTCCGAGCTTGCCACAGCCCTCGAAAGCGTGAAAAATGCCAAGGCTGAAGCCCAAAGAGCCCTCCAGGAGATTGAGGCGATGAAGAAAATAGCGGCGGGTAAGTCATTCCTTATGCAGAGCAAGCATGTGAAAGTAAATTACTTGTTACTTACCCGAATCCGGAGCTCTCCAGGAGCGTTCGTAGATTTGCCCGCAGCGTGTCGGATGCCGCACAGTTTTACCAGGCCGAGGAGGGAAGCTCAACGGAGAAGTTGTTCTGGTCTCAGTATACTGGGGCCGAACACCCGGTGCCCATGAGCGACCAGCTAAAGCAGCTGGTCGAGCTACACAAGGCGGCCGAACAGGCCATGAAGGGCTTTATAGTCCGGATGTGGCCTGGCGACGCCCTTCCCAACAGCTACTTCGGCCTGGTGAGGCGGCTTGTGGATGCGTGCCCACGGCTGGAAGTCATCAAGCGGTCCGTCTGCATCGAAGGTGCACGCCAAGCTTTCGCCCGTGTGAAGGTGCAATGGGCCAAGCTGGATGCCGTGAAGCTGATTAAGGAAGGGCCGCCGGCAGGCAAGGAGCATCGCCACCCCGAGATGTACTATGAGGGTGTCCTGAAGCGTGCCCGTCTCATAGCGGACGAGTGTACGAAAGATGTAATATTTGAGTAAACTCGCTCGTGTAATCCTGTAGTTATGAAAACTTGTTCATATGCGCTATGCAACGCTTGTTTGAATTTAAAATATTACCTTATGTTTGGTTGTTTATCAAATCTGAGAGATGTCTAGTCATCGGCTTCTGCCCCCATGCCACGAGTGCTGGGGTGTTCGGGATAAACCTGAGCACTCTTGTTCCCATTGTTGGGTCCTTCGAGGGAGGTGCTCAGCACAACGAACAAGGCAATCGGACTATAATGCGTTATCACTCTCACTTAGCCATAGAATTCTATAATTTTAAATTTCGGCGAAGCCCCTAGTATTCGGAAGGCCGAATTCGGGGTGCGATACACGCCTTAAGCCGGACAGGGACGACTCCTCGCTCTAAGCGGCATAAGTCTTTAGGGACTCGAAAACCTCTCGAACAGCGACCAGTCTCTCGCCTTATCATGACAGTCAGTTTTAGCTTTCTCTACTGAGGTGCTTAGCCCAGCTGAACCGGGGCACAATCGCAGTAGTTCTCCCAGTGCTACCTTAGCCGATATAGCGGAACGTAAGGTACCAAAACATGGGAGCCGGGAAAACCCAACTATTGACCAAAGACATGATTCGGAGCTGATACATATAATGCTATAAGTTCGGGGTGCCGCACTTGTGAAAGTGTTCGGACTTCTCACGCCGTATTATGGGGTATGCTTAAGCCCCTAGCGTATTGGCCGTACCAGAGTGTACGGGTGCTGGATGTCATGAATGAACATATATATATATATAAGAAGAATGCAATAATAGTCTTAATGTTATGCATTGTTTATTCAAAAAGGTGCGTTAAAGCAGAATGATACATGCAGTGCAATAAGTAGAAAGTAGGACTACGTCCCCTCCAAGGGTGAGCTGAAGAATAGTATTAAGGCAAGTATTACACTCGTTATCGTAATCCACCTGGGACTTCCGTGGTGTGATGTAGCTTGCTGCCTCCTTGGTTGTTGCATCATGTGTTCGGCAATCATGATGCCGGACAAGGTTTCTAGAGATTAATGTCCTGAAAGAGAGAAAAATAACAAAGCGCGAAGCCCCTAGTGCGGTTTAAGCCGCGTCTTGGGGCATGCCGTAGTCGTGCCCCCCTCCCCACATGTGCCCATGGTATTTTTAATGCGTAATTATGTGTGTGTGGCATGGGTTTCGCCATTTGGCTGGGACCGTGGTGGGGCCCGCATTGCTATGCGAGCTCGGAACATGCCAGGTGGTCCTTTTGCCGATTACTCCGGGCGCGCTTGAAGGTGTCCGGGTCCTTAAACGCCGAACTAGTGGATTGCCTTAAGAGGCTGCTTTGTGCTTCCGCTGCGAGGGCCGCAGTGTGCTCCTCCGTTCGGAGAGAGCGCTCTGTGTTTCCATTAACTGTAATAACCCCCCGAGGTCCTGGCATCTTGAGCTTGAGGTATGCATAATGCGGTATTGCATTGAATCTCGCAAATGCGGTTCGCCCGAGCAGTGCATGATAACCACTGCGGAACGGGACTATATCGAAGATTAACTCTTCGCTTCAGAAGTTATCCGGGGATCCGAAGACCACTTCCAGTGTGACTGAGCCTGTGCAATGGGCCTCTACACCTGGTATGACGCCTTTAAAGGTCGTTTTTGTGGGTTTGATCCTTGACGGGTCTATACCCATTTTGCGCACCGTGTCCTGGTAAAGCAGGTTCAGGCTACTACCACCATCCATAAAGACTCGAGTGAGGTGAAATCCGTCAATAATTGGGTCTAAGGCCAGTGCGGTGAATCCGCCATGACGGATACTAGTGGGATGGTCCCTGCGGTCGAAGGTGATCGGACAGGAGCACCATGGGTTGAACTTTGGGGCGACTGGCTCCAACGCATATACGTCCCTGAGCGAACGCTTCTGCTCCCTCTTGGGGATGTGGGTTGCGTATATCATGTTCACCGTTCGCACTTGTGGGGGGAACTGAAGGAAATATGCCCTAGAGGCAATAATAAAGTTATTATTTATTTCCTTATATCATGATAAAAGTTTATTATTCATGCAAGAATTGTATTAACCGGAAACATAATACATGTGTGAATACATAGACAAACAGAGTGTCACTAGTATGCCTCTACTAGACTAGCTTGTTAATCAAAGATGGTTATGTTTCCCAACCATGGACAAAGAGTTGTCATTTGATTAACAGGATCACATCATTAGTTGAATGATCTGATTGACATGACCCATTCCATTAGCTTAGCACCCGATCGTTTAGTATGTTGCTATTGCTTTCTTCATGACTTATACATGTTCCTATGACTATGAGATTATGCAACTCCCATTTGCCGGAGGAACACTTTGTGTGCTACCAAACGTCACAACGTTTGGGTGATTATAAAGGAGCTCTACAGGTGTCTCCAAAGGTACATGTTGGGTTGGAGTATTTCGAGATTAGGATTTGTCACTCCGATTGTCGGAGAGGTATCTCTGGGCCCTCTCGGTAATGCACATCACTTAAGCCTTGCAAGCACTGCAACTAATGAGTTAGTTGCGGGATGATGTATTACAGAACGAGTAAAGAGACTTGCCGGTAACGAGATTGAACTAGGTATGGGATACCGACGATCGAATCTCGGGCAAGTAACATACCGATGACAAAGGGAACAACGTATGTTGTTATGCGGTCTGACCGATAAAAGATCTTCGTAGAATATGTAGGAGCCAATATGAGCATCCAGGTTTCGCTATTGGTTATTGACCGGAGACGTGTCTCGGTCATGTCTACATTGTTCTCGAACCCGTAGGGTCCGCACGCTTAAGGTTACGATGACAGTTATATTATGAGTTTATGCATTTTGATGTACCGAAGGTTGTTCGGAGTCCCGGATGTGATCATGGACATGACGAGGAGTCTCGAAATGGTCGAGACATAAAGATTGATATATTGGAAGCCTATGTTTGGATATCGGAAGTGTTCCGGGTGAAATCGGGATTTTACCGGAGTACCGGGAGGTTACCGGAACCCCCCGGGAGGTATATGGGCCTTAGTGGAAGAGAGGAGAGGTGGCCAGAGATGGGCCGCGCGCCCCTCCCTCCCTTGGTCCGAATTGGACAAGGAGAGGGGGCCGGCCCCCCTTCCTCCTCTCTCTCCTCTTCACCCCCCCCCCTCCACGAATCCTATTCCAACTAGGAAAGGGGGGAGTCCTACTCCCAGAGGGAGTAGGACTCCTCCTAGCGCGCCTCTCCTGGCCAGCCGGCCCCCCTCCCTTGAACCTTTATATACGGAGGCAGGGGCACCCCCTAGAGACACAAGTTGATCCACGTGATCATATTCTTAGCCGTGTGCGGTGCCCCCTTCCACCATAGTCCTCGATAATATTGTACCGGTACTTAGGCGAAGCCCTGCGACGGTAGTACATCAAGATCGTCGCCATGCCGTCGTGCTGACGGAACTCTTCCCCGACACTTTGCTGGATCGGAGTCCGGGGATCGTCATCGAGCTGAACGTGTGCTAGAACTCGGAGGTGCCGTAGTTTCGGTGCTTGATCGGTCGGGCCGTGGAAACGTACGACTACATCAACCAAACGCTTCCGTTGTCGATATACAAGGGTACGTAGATCATACTCTCCCCTCTCGTTGCTATGCATCACCATGATCTTGCGTGTGCGTAGGAAATTTTTTGAAATTACTACGAAACCCAACAGTGGCATCCGAGCCTAGGTTTTATATGTTGATGTTATATGCACGAGTAGAACACAAGTGAGTTGTGGGCGATATAAGTCATACTGCTTACCAGCATGTCATTCTTTGGTTCGGCGGTATTGTTGGACGAAGCGGCCCGGACCGACATTACGCATACGCTTGCGCGAGACCGGTTCTCCCGACGTGCTTTGCACATAGGTGGCTTGCGGGTGACACTTTCTCCAACTTTAGTTGAACCAAGTGTGGCTACGCCCGGTCCTTGTGAAGGTTAAAACAGCACCAACTTGACAAACTATCGTTGTGGTTTTGATGCGTAGGTAAGATTGGTTCTTGCTTAAGCCCGTAGCAGCCACGTAAAACTTGCAACAACAAAGTAGAGGACGCCTAACTTGTTTTTGCAGGGCATGTTGTGATGTGATATGGTCAAGACATGATGCTAAATTTTATTGTATGAGATGATCATGTTTTGTAACCGAGTTATCGGCAACTGGCAGGAGCCATATGGTTGCCGCTTTATTGTATGCAATGCAATCGCCCGGTAATGCTTTACTTTATCACTAAGCGGTAGTGATAGTCGTAGAAGCATAAGATTGGCGAGACGACAACGATGCTACGATGGAGATCAAGGTGTCGCGCCGGTGACGATGGTGATCACGACGGTGCTTCAAGGATGGAGATCACAAGCACAAGATGATGATGGCCATATCATATCACTTATATTGATTGCATGTGATGTTTATCTTTTATGGATCTTATCTTGCTTTGATTGACGGTAGCATTATAAGATGATCTCTCAATAATTTTCAAGATAAAAGTGTTCTCCCTGAGTATGCACCGTTGCCAAAGTTCGTTGTGCCCAGACACCACGTGATGATCGGGTGTGATAAGCTCTACGTCCATCTACAACGGGTGCAAGCCAGTTTGGCACACGCAGAATACTCAGGTTAAACTTGACGAGCCTAGCATATGCAGATATGGCCTCGGAACACTGAGATCGAAAGATCGAGCGTGAATCATATAGTAGATATGATCAACATAGCGATGTTCACCATTCAAACTACTCCATTTCACGTGATGATCGGTTATGGTTTAGTTGATTTGGATCACGTGATCACTTAGATGATTAGAGGGATGTCTATATAAGTGGGAGTTCTTGAGTAATATGATTAATTGAACTTAAATTTATCATGAACTTAGTCCCTGATAGTATCTTGCTTGTTTATGTCAATTGTAGATAAATGGCCCGTGCTATTGTTCCGTTAAATTTTAATGTGTTCCTTGAGAAAGCAAAGTTGAAAGATGATGGTAGCAATTACACGGACTGGGTCTGTAACTTGAGGATTATCCTCATTGCTGCACAGAAGAATTACATCCTGGAAGCACCGCTGGGTGCCAGGCCTGCTGCTGGAGCAACACCAGATGTTATGAACGTCTGGCAGAGCAAAGCTGATGACTACTCGATAGTTCAGTGTGCCATGATTTACGGCTTAGAATCGGGACTTCAACGACGTTTTGAACGTCATGGAGCATATGAGATGTTCCAGGAGTTGAAGTTAATATTTCAAGAAAATGCCCGGATTGAGAGATATGAAGTCTCCAATAAGTTCTATAGCTGCAAGATGGAGGAGAACAGTTTTGTCAGTGAGCATATACTCAAAATGTCTGGGTATAATAATCACTTGATTCAGATGGGAGTTAATCTTCCAGATGATTGCGTCATTGACAGAATTCTCCAATCACTGCCACCAAGCTACAAGAGCTTAGTGATGAACTATAATATGCAAGGGATGAATAAGACTATTCCTGAGCTCTTCGCCATGCTGAAAGCTGCGGAGGTAGAAATCAAGAAGGAGCATCAAGTGTTGATGGTCAACAAGACCACTAGTTTCAAGAAAAAGGGCAAAGGGAAGAAGAAGGGGAACTTCAAGAAGAAAAGCAAGCAAGTTGCTGATTAGGAGAAGAAACCCAAGTCTGGACCTAAGCCTGAAACTGAGTGCTTCTACTGCAAGCAGACTGGTCACTGGAAGCGGAACTGCCCCAAGTATTTGTCGGATAAGAAGGATGGCAAGGTGAACAAAGGTATATGTGATATACATGTTATTGATGTGTACCTTACTAGAGCTCGCAGTAGCACCTGGGTATTTGATACTGGTTCTGTTGCTAATATTTGCAACTCGAAACAGGGACTACGGATTAAGCGAACACTGGCAAAGGACGAGGTGATGATGCGCGTGGGAAATGGTTCTAAAGTCGATGTGATCGTGGTCGGCACGCTACCTCTACATCTACCTTCGGGATTAATATTAGACCTAAATAATTGTTATTTGGTGCCAGCATTGAGCATGAACATTATATCTGGATCTTGTTTAATGCGAGACGGTTATTCATTTAAATCAGAGAATAATGGTTGTTCTATTTATATGAGTAATATCTTTTATGGTCATGCACCTTTGAAGAGTGGTCTATTTTTGATGAATCTCGATAGTAGTAACACACATATTCATAATGTTGAAGCCAAAATATGCAGAGTTGATAATGATAGTGCAACTTATTTGTGGCACTGCCGTTTAGGTCATATCGGTGTAAAGCGCATGAAGAAACTCCATACCGATGGACTTTTGGAACCTCTTGATTATGAATCACTTGGTACTTGCAAACCGTGCCTCATGGGCAAGATGACTAAAACACCGTTCTCCGGTACAATGGAGAGAGCAACAGATTTGTTGGAAATCATACATACAGATGTATGTGGTCCGATGAATGTTGAGGCTCGTGGCGGATATCGTTATTTTCTCACCTTCACAGATGATTTAAGCAGATATGGGTATATCTACTTAATGAAGCATAAGTCTGAAACATTTGAAAAGTTCAAAGAATTTCAGAGTGAAGTTGAAAATCATCGTAACAAGAAAATAAAGTTTCTGCGATCTGATCATGGAGGAGAATATTTGAGTTACGAGTTTGGTCTACATCTGAAACAATGCGGAATAGTTTCGCAACTCACGCCACCCGGAACACCGCAGCGTAATGGTGTGTCCGAACGTCGTAATCGTACTTTACTAGATATGGTGCGATCTATGATGTCTCTTACTGATTTACCGCTATCGTTTTGGGGTTATGCTTTAGAGACGGTCGCATTCACGTTAAATAGGGCACCATCAAAATCCGTTGAGACGACACCTTATGAACTATGGTTTGGCAAGAAACCAAAGTTGTCGTTTCTTCAAGTTTGGGGCTGCGATGCTTATGTGAAAAAGCTTCAACCTGATAAGCTCGAACCCAAATCGGAGAAATGTGTCTTCATAGGATACCCAAAGGAGACTGTTGGGTACACCTTCTATCACAGATCCGAAGGCAAGACATTTGTTGCTAAGAATGGATCCTTTCTAGAGAAGGAGTTTCTTCGAAAGAAGTGAGTGGGAGGAAAGTAGAACTTGACGAGGTAACTGTACCTGCTCCCTTATTGGAAAGTAGTGCATCATAGAAAACTATTTCTGTGACACCTACACCAATTAGTGAGGAAGCTAATGATAATGATCATGAAACTTCAGAACAAGATACTACTGAACCTCGTAGATCAACCAGAGTAAAATCCGCACCAGAGTGGTACGGTAATCCTGTTTTGGAAGTCGTGCTACTAGATCATGATGAACCTATGAACTATGAAGAAGCGATGGTGAGCCCAGATTCCGCAAAATGGCTTGAAGCCATGAAATCTGAGATGGGATCCATGTATGAGAACAAAGTATGGACTTTGGTTGACTTGCCCAATGATCGGCAAGCAATTGAGAATAAATGGATCTTCAAGAATAAGACTGACGCTGACGGTAATATTACTGTCTACAAAGCTCGACTTGTCGCAAAAGGTTTTCGACAAGTTCAAGGGGTTGACTACGATGAGACCTTCTCACCCGTAGCGATGCTTAAGTCTGTCCGAATCATGTTAGCAATTGCCGCATTTTATGATTATGAAATTTGGCAGATGGATGTCAAAACTGCATTCCTGAATGGATTTCTGGAAGAAGAGTTGTATATGATGCAACCGGAAGGTTTTGTCGATCCAAAGGGAGCTAACAAAGTGTGCAAGCTCCAGCGATTCATTTATGGACTGGCGCAAGCCTCTCGGAGTTGGAATAAACGCTTTGATAGAGTGATCAAAGCATTTGGTTTTATATAGACTTTTGGAGAAGCATGTATTTACAAGAAAGTGGGTGGGAGCTCTATAGCATTTCTGTTATTATATGTGGATGACATATTACTGATTGGAAATGATATAGAATTTCTGGATAGCATAAAGGGATACTTGAATAAGAGTTTTTCAATGAAAGACCTCGGTGAAGCTGCTTACATATTAGGCATAAAGATCTATAGAGATAGATCAAGACGTTTAATTGGACTTTCACAAAGCTCATACCTTGACAAGATTTTGAAGAAGTTCAAAATGGATCAAGCAAAGAAAGGGTTCTTGCCTGTGTTACAAGGCGTGAAGTTGAGTCAGACTCAATGCCCGACCACTGCAGAAGATAGAGAGAAAATGAAAGATGTTCCCTATGCTTCAGCCATAGGCTCTATCATGTATGCAATGCTGTGTACCAGACCTAATGTGTGCCTTGCTATAAGTCTAGCAGGGAGGTACCAAAGTAATCCAGGAGTGGATCACTGGACAGCGGTCAAGAACATCCTGAAGTACCTGAAAAGGACTAAGGATATGTTTCTCGTATATGGAGGTGACAAAGAGCTAATCGTAAACGGTTACGTTGATGCAAGCTTTGACACTGATCCGGACGATTCTAAATCGCAAACCAGATACGTGTTTACATTAAACGGTGGAGCTGTCAGTTGGTGCAGTTCTAAACAAAGCGTCGTGGCGGGATCTACGTGTGAAGCGGAATACATAGCTGCTTCGGAAGCAGAGAATGAAGGAGTCTGGATGAAGGAGTTCATATCCGATCTAGGTGTCATACCTAGTGCATCGGGTCCAATGAAAATCTTTTGTGACAATACTGGTGCAATTGCCTTGGCGAAGGAATCCAGATTTCACAAAAGAACCAAGCACATCAAGAGACGCTTCAATTCCATCCGGGATCTAGTCCAGGTGGGAGACATGGAGATTTGCAAGATACATACGGATCTGAATGTTGCAGACCCGTTGACTAAGCCTCTTCCACGAGCAAAACATGATCAGCACCAAGGCTCCATGGGTGTTAGAATCATTGCTGTGTAATCTAGATTATTGACTCTAGTGCAAGTGGGAGACTGAAGGAAATATGCCCTAGAGGCAATAATAAAGTTATTATTTATTTCCTTATATCATGATAAAAGTTTATTATTCATGCTAGAATTGTATTAACCGGAAACATAATACATGTGTGAATACATAGACAAACAGAGTGTCACTAGTATGCCTCTACTAGACTAGCTTGTTAATCAAAGATGGTTATGTTTCCTAACCATGGACAAAGAGTTGTCATTTTATTAACAGGATCACATCATTAGTTGAATGATCTGATTGACATGACCCATTCCATTAGCTTAGCACCCGATCGTTTAGTATGTTGCTATTGCTTTCTTCATGACTTATACATGTTCCTATGACTATGAGATTATGCAACTCCCGTTTGCCGGAGGAACACTTTGTGTGCTACCAAACGTCACAACGTAACTGGGTGATTATAAAGGAGCTCTACAGGTGTCTCCAAAGGTACATGTTGGGTTGGCGTATTTCGAGATTAGGATTTGTCACTCCGATTGTCGGAGAGGTATCTCTGGGCCCTCTCGGTAATGCACATCACTTAAGCCTTGCAAGCACTACAACTAATGAGTTAGTTGCGGGATGATGTATTACAGAACGAGTAAAGAGACTTGCCAGTAACGAGATTGAACTAGGTATGGGATACCGACGATCGAATCTCGGGCAAGTAACATACCGATGACAAAGGGAACAACATATGTTGTTATGCGGTCTGAGCGATAAAAGATCTTCGTAGAATATGTAGGAGCCAATATGAGCATCCAGGTTCCACTATTGGTTATTGACTGGAGACGTGTCTCGGTCATGTCTACATTGTTCTCGAACCCGTAGGGTCCGCACGCTTAAGGTTACGATGACAGTTATATTATGAGTTTATGCATTTTGATGTACCGAAGGTTGTTCGGAGTCCCGGATGTGATCACGGACATGACGAGGAGTCTCAAAATGGTCGAGACATAAAGATTGATATATTGGAAGCCTATGACGAGGAGTACCGGGAGGTTACCGGAACCCCCCGGGAGGTATATGGGCCTTAGTGGGCCTTAGTGGAAGAGAGGAGAGGTGGCCAGAGATGGGCCGCGCGCCCCTCCCTCCCTTGGTCCGAATTGGACAAGGAGAGGGGGCCGGCCCCCCTTCCTCCTCTCTCTCCTCTCCCCCCCCCCCTCCACGAATCCTATTCCAACTAGAAAAGGGGGGAGTCCTACTCCTGGCGCGCCTCTCCTGGCTGGCCGGCCCCCCTCCCTTGAACCTTTATATAGGGAGGCAGGGGCACCCCCTAGAGACACAAGTTGATCCACGTGATCATATTCTTAGCCGTGTGCGGTGCCCCCTTCCACCATAGTCCTCGATAATATTGTAGCGGTGCTTAGGTGAAGCCCTGCGACGGTAGTACATCAAGATCGTCACCACGCCGTCATGCTGACGGAACTCTTCCCCGACACTTTGCTGGATCGGAGTCCGGGGATCGTCATCGAGCTGAACGTGTGCTAGAACTCGGAGGTGCCGTAGTTTCGGTGCTTGATCGGTCGGGCCGTGGAGACGTACGACTACATCAACCAAACGCTTCCGTTGTCGATCTACAAGGGTACGTAGATCATACTCTCCCCTCTCGTTGCTATGCATCACCATGATCTTGCATGTGCGTAGGAAATTTTTTGAAATTACTAAGAAACCCAACAGGAACCTCTTTTGTCCTCCAGTATTCGGCTGCTGGGGCTCCTCCTTGTCATCGCTATGTGGCCCCTTATCTTTGTTTTCGGCAATTAACTTGCCGGCTTGCTTGAACACCCAACAATCCCTATTGGTGTGGTTGGCTGGCTTGTCGGGGGTGCCGTGTATTTGACATGAGCGATCAAGTATACGGTTCAAACTGGACGGGCCTGGAGTGCTTCTTTTGAATGGATTTTTCCGCTGACCGGGTTTAGAGCCTTTGAATCCGGCATTGACTGACGTATCCTCGGTATTGTCGCTGTTAATGCGGCGCTTATGTTTGTTGTGACGTGACCTGCTACTGCCGTCCTTGGTATCCGAAGTACCATGGTCTTTGATATGTTGTTACTGCGAGCCAGCCAGCTGTCTTCTCTCGCACAAAAGTGGGTCATGAGTGTCGTGAGGGCTGCCATAGATTTCAGCTTTTCCTGACCAAGGTGCCGGGCTAGCCACTCATCGCGGATGTTGTGCTCGAAAGCTGCTAGGGCTTCTGCATCCGGACAGTCGACGATTTGATTTTTCTTTGTTAGGAACCATGTCCAGAATTGCCTAGCCGATTCCTCTGGTTGTTGAATTATGTGGCTCAAGTCATCGGCATCTGGTGGTCGCACATAAGTGCCCTGAAAGTTGTCGAGGAATGCGGCTTCCAGATCTTCCCAACAGCCAATGGACTCTACTGGCAAGCTATTGAGCCAATGCCGAGCTGGTCCTTTGAGTTTGAGCGGGAGGTATTTAATGGCGTGTAGATCATCACCGCGTGCCATGTGGATATGCAGGAGGAAATCCTCGATCCATACTGCAGGATCTGTTGTGCCATCGTATGATTCTATATTTATGGGTTTGAAACCCTCTGGGATTTGAGGACCCATTACTTCATCTGTGAAGCATAAGGGGTGTGTGGCGCCTCTGTACTGGGCTATATCGCGACGCAGCTCCAATGAGTCTTGCCCGCTGTGCTCGGCCCGGGCGGATTTACTTTTACTGTATCCGGCGTGACGTTTATCGTCTCGCATAGTGGCGTGCCCTCATGATCCGTAGATCGATCTTGCATGTTTTGCTTTGTCCTCCAATACGTCTCGCAGGTCTGGCGTATTTCCCCATGCCTTTTTATTTGAATGGCGTCGGGGTGCAGGCTGAGCTTTTGGTTGGAATGCCTCTCTATCGCGGCCACGGGGTGGTCGATCAGCTGCATCATACGCTTCTTCCTCCAGTCGGGGTAGCAACCTACATTTTGGGTAACTCTTGGAGGGGCATTCGAGTTTATATTCCTCGGCCGCCAGGACTTCAGTCCATCTGTCAGCTAGCAGATCTTGATCAGCTTGAAGCTACTGCTGCTTTTTCTTAAGGCTATTTGCCGTGGCTATAAGCCGGCGCTTGAAGCGCTCTTGCTCGACGGGATCCTCTGGCACGACGAATTCGTCATCGTCGAGGCTTGCCTCGTCTTCGGAGGGAGGCATGTAATTATCATCCTCCTCCTTTTCATCTGCCGCTCTCTCAGGAGGGCTGGCTTCTCCCCCCTCCTGCCCTAAATCGTGCTGGGGGGGATTGTTGCCATCTTCGGCACTGTCCGGAGTTCTATTATCTCCTGTGCCGGTATCACCACTTTTGCTTTGGCGGGACTTAGAGCGGCGCCGCTGACGTCGGCGCTTGGGTTGCTTCTTGGAGGGGTCATCCTCCGTTGTCTCGTCGCCATTGCCTTCTTTGGGTGTGTCCACCATGTATATATCGTATGATGAGGTGGCTGTCCAGTGCCCTGTGGGCAGTGGTTCCTCTTCATCTCCCGCATCGTCGTCCATACCGTCGATGTCTTCGGAGTCGAAGTCGAGCATGTCGGTCAAGTCGTCGATAGTGGCTACTAAGTGGGTGGTGGGTGGGCAGCGAATTTCTTCGTCATCCGCATCCCAATCCTGCCGGACATAGTTCGGCCAGGATCCTCCTGACAAGGAGAGGGACCTTAATGAGTTCAGTATGTCGCCAAAGGACGAGTGCTGAAAGATATCCGCGGAGGTAAACTCCATGATCGGTGCCCAATCGGATTCGCTAGGAACGGGCGCAGGCGGTTCGGAGTCCGTGGCCGGAGAAGGATCCAGCAGTCTAACAACACGGCTCTCGTGCAGGGCAAGGTCGATGTTCAGCTCGATCGCCGCTGAGGGTAAGGCCTCCGTGGCAGGGTCCATCCACCCATCCATGGACGACGCAACTGGCTCCGAATTGAGGGTCGGAGCGGCTGCCGGTGCGATCTCCCGAACACTGTCTGATGGTAGAGCTAAATCGTACTCATTGTGACCGCGTGACGCACAAGGCAGGGGCTCGAATCCGTCGAAGATCAAGTCTCTGCGGATATTGGCCGTGTAGTTTAAGCTTCCAAACCTGACCTGGTGGCCGGGGGCGTAACTTTCGATCTGCTCGAGATGGCCAAGCGAGTTGGCCCGCAGTGCGAAGCCGCCGAACACAAAGATCTGTCTGGGGAGAAAAGTCTCACCCTGGACTGCATGGCTATCGATGATAGAAGGAGCCATCAAGCCTAATGGCGACGACACAGAGGAACTCTCAATGAAAGCACCAATGTCGGTGTCAAAACCGGCGGATCTCGGGTAGGGGGTCCCGAACTGTGCTTCTAAGGCGGATGGTAACAGGAGGCAGGGGACACGATGTTTTACCCAGGTTCGGGCCCTCTCGATGGAGGTAAAACCCTACGTCCTGCTTGATTTATTCTTGATGATATGGGTATTACAAGAGTTGATCTACCACGAGATCGGAGAGGCTAAACCCTAGAAGCTAGCCTATGGTATGATTGTTGTTGTCCTACGGACTAAAACCCTCCGGTTTATATAGACACCGGAGAGGGTTAGGGTTACACAAGGTCGGTCACAAAGGAGGAGATATCCATATCCGTACTGCCTAGCTTGCCTTCCACGCCAAGTAGAGTCCCATCTGGACACGAGACGAAGTCTTCAATCTTGTATCTTCATAGTCCAACAGTCCGGCCAAAGGATATAGTCCGGCTGTTCAGAGAACCCTAATCCCGGACTCCCTCACACGTACCGAAGAGGCTAGCAATGATGGAAGGGTAAGAGTGCGTATAATCCATGGACTCAACATTAGTCATAAAGAACTCACATACTTATTGCAAAAATCTACAAGTCATCAAAAACCTCGGCACTACGCGCATGCTCCTAGGGGGATAGATTGGTAGGAAAAGACCATCGCTCGTCCCTGACCGCCACTCATAAGGAAGACAATCAAATAACACCTCATGTTTCAAATTTGTTACACAACGTTTACCATACGTGCATGCTACAGGACTTGCAAACTTCAACACAAGCATTTCTCAAATTCACAACTACTCAACTAGCACGACTTTGATATTATTTCCTCCATATCTCAAAACAATCATCAAGCATCAAACTTCTCTTAGTATTCAATACTCTATATGAAAGTTTTTACTATTCTTGGATGCCTAGCATATTAGGATTATTTAAGCAAATTACCATGCTATTCTAAAGACTCTCAAAATAATATAAGTGAAGCATGAGAGATCAATTATTTCTTCAAAATAAAACCACCACCGTGCTCTAAAAAGATATAAGTGAAGCACTAGAGCAACAACAAACTACTCCGAAAGATATAAGTGAAGATCAATGAGTAGTCGAATAATTATGCAACTATGTGAAGACTCTCTAACATTTAAGAATTTCAGATCTTGGTATTTTATTCAAACAGCACGCAAAACTAAAGAAAATAAAATGAAGCTCCAAGCAAAACACACATCATGTGGCGAATGAAAATATAGCTCCAAGTAAAGTTACCGATGAACGAAGATGAAAGAGGGGATGCCTTCCGGGGCATCCCCAAGCTTATGCTCTTGGTTGTCCTTGAATATTACCTTGGGGTGCCTTGGGCATCCCCAAGCTTAGGCTCTTGCCACTCCTTATTCCATAGTCCATCGAATCTTTACCCAAAACTTCAAAACTTTACAACACAAAACTTAACAGAAAACTCATGAGCTCCGTTAGCAAAATAAAATAAAAGACCACTTCAAGGTACTGTAATGAACTCATTATTTATTTATATTGGTTTTATACCTACTGTATTCCAACTTATCTATGGTTTATAAACTATTTTACTAGCCATACATTCATCAAAATAAGCAAACAACACACGAAAAACAGAATCTGTGAAAAACAGAACAGTCTGTAGTAATCTGTAGCTAGCGCAAGATATGGAACCCCAAAAATTCTAAAATAAATTTCTGGACGTGAGAAATTTATCTATTAATCATCTTCAAAAAAATTAACTAAATATCACTTTCCAAATAAAAATTACAGCAGTTCTCGTGAGCGCTAAAGTTTCTGTTTTTTACAGCAAGTTCAACAAAACTTTCCCCAAGTCTTCCCAATGGTTCTACTTGGCACAAACACTAATTAAACACATAAAACCACATCTAAACAGAGGCTATATGAATTATTTATTACTAAACATGAACAAAAAGCAAGGGACAAAAATAAAGTTGGGTTGCCTCCCAACAAGCGCTATCGTTTAACGCCCCTAGCTAGGCATGATGATTTCAATGATGCTCACATAAAGGATAAGAATTGGAACATAAAGAGAGCATCATGAAGAATATGACTAGCACATTTAAGTCTAACCCTCTTCCTATGCATAGGGATTTTGTGAGCAAACAACTTGTGGGAACAAGAATCAACTTGCATAGGAAGGTAAAACAAGCATAACTTCAAAACTTTAAGCACATGGAGAGGAAACTTGATATTATTGCAATTCCTACAAGCATATATTCCTCCCTCATAATAATTTTTAGTAGCATCATGAATGAATTCAACAATATAACCAGCACCTAAAGCATTCTTTTCATGATCTACAAGCATAGAATTTTTATTACTCTCCACATAAGCAAGATTCTTCTCATTCGGAATAGTGGGAGTATCATAAGAGACTCGAATACTATAAATTGTTTCTACATTAAAAGAGTAATGTTCAGAAAAAGGGTAATCATAATCATGACAAGTTTTATAAATATAATCACTACTTTTTATAGCATAATTATCATCACAATAATCATCATAGGTAGGAGGCATGCTATCATCATTATAAATTTGCATGTCAAAACTTGGGAGACTAAAAATATCGTCATTAAACATAGCTTCCCCAAGATTGGGGCTTTGCATATCATTAGCATCATGGATATTCAAGGAGTTCATACTAACAAAATTGCAATCATGCTCATCATTCAAATATTTAGTGCCAAACATTTTAATGCATTCTTCTTCTAACACTTTGGCACAATTTTCCTTCCCATCATACTCACGAACGATATTAAAAAGATGAAGCGTATGAGGTAAACTCAATTCCTTTTTTTAGTTTTCTTTTATAAACTAAACTAGTGCTAAAACAAGAAACAAAAATATTCGACTGCAAGATCTAAAGATATACCTTCAAGTGCTAACCTCCCCGGCAACGGCGCCAGAAACGAGCTTGATCTCTACTACACAACCTTCTTCTTATAGACGTTGTTGGGCCTCCAAGTGCAGAGGTTTGTAGGACAGTAGCAAATTTCCCTCAAGTGGATGACCTAAGGTTTATCAATCCGTAGGAGGCATAGGATGAAGATGGTCTCTCTCAAGCAACCCTGCAACCAAATAACAAAGAGTCTCTTGTGTCCCCAACACACCCAATACAATGGTAAATTGTATAGGTGCACTAGTTCGGCGAAGAGATGGTGATACAAGTAGTATATGGATAGTAGATAAAGGTTTTTGTAATCTGAAAATATAAAAACAGCAAGGTAACTAATGATAAAAGTGAGTGTAAACGGTATTGCAATGCGTTGAAACAAGGCCTAGGGTTCATACTTTCACTAGTGCAAGTCCTCTCAACAATAATAACATAATTGGATCACATAACTATCCCTCAACATGCAACAAAGAGTCACTCCAAAGTCACTAATAGTGGAGAACGAACGAAGAGATTATGGTAGGGTACGAAACCACCTCAAAGTTATTCTTTCCAATCAATCCGTTGGGCTATTCCTATAAGTGTCACAAACAGCCCTAGAGTTCGTACTAGAATAACACCTTAAGACACAAATCAACTAAAACCCTAATGTCACCTAGATACTCCAATGTCACCTCAAGTATCCATGGGTATGATTATACGATATGCATCACACAATCTCAGATTCATCTATTCAACCAACACATAGAACCTCAAAGAGTGCCCCAAAGTTCCTACCGGAGAATCACGACGAGAACGTGTGCCAACCCCTATGCATAGGTTCATGGGCGGAACCCGCAAGTTGATCACCAAAACATACATCAAGTGAATCACGTGATATCCCATTGTCACCACAGATACGCACGGCAAGACATACATCAAGTGTTCTCAAATCTTTAAAGACTCAATCCGATAAGATAACTTCAAAGGGGAAACTCAGTCCATTACAAGAGAGTAGACGGGGGACAAAACATCATAAGATCCAACTATAATAGCAAAGCTCGCAATACATCAAGATCGTATCACCTCAAGAACACGAGAGAGAGAGAGAGAGATCAAACACATAGCTACTGGTACATACCCTCGGCCCCGAGGGAGAACTACTCCCTCCTCGTCATGGAGAGCACCGGGATGATGAAGATGGCCACCGGAGAGGGATTCCCCCTCCGGCAGGGTGCCGGAACGGGTCTAGATTGGCTTTCGGTGGCTACGGAGGCTTCTGGCGGCGGAACTCCCAATGTATTGTGCTCCCGGATGTTTTTAGGGTATATGGAGATATATAGGCGAAAGAAGTACGTCAAGGGGGCCACAAGGGTGGATGGCGCGCCCAGGGGGTGGGCACGCCCCTGCCTCGTGGCCTCCTCATAGATCCCCTGACGTGCACTCCAAGTCTTATGGGCTTCTTCTGATCCAAAAATAAGTTCCGTGAAGTTTCAGGTCAATTGGACTCTGTAGGATCTAGAAGTAGATGTGTCTAGAAGGGGGGGTGATTAGACACTTAATGCTAAAGTAGCAATTTTTAAGCTTTTTCGGTTTAGGTGGAGTTTAGGCATAATTTCAACATTCACAGTACATATCAAGCAAGCATGCAAAGAGTATATGAGCAGCGGAATGTAAAGCATGCAACTTGCAAGAATGTAAAGGGAAGGGTTTGGAAAGTTCAAACGCAATTGGAGACACGGATATTTTTCCCGTGGTTCGGATAGGTGGTGCTATCATACATCCACGTTGATGGAGACTTCAACCCACGAAGGGTAACGGTTGCGCGAGTCCACGGAGGGCTCCACCCACAAAGGGTAACGGTTGCACGAGTCCACAAAGGGCTCCACCCACGAAGGGTCCACGAAGAAGCAACCACCCACAAAGGGTCCACGAAGAAGCAACCTTGTCTATCCCACCATGGCCATCGCCCACGAAGGACTTGCCTCACTAGCGGTAGATCTTCACGAAGTAGGCGATCTCCTTGCCCTTACAAACTCCTTGGTTCAACTCCACAATCTTGTCGGAGGCTCCCAAGTGACACCTAGCCAATCTAGGAGACACCACTCTCCAAGAAGTAACAAATGGTGTGTAGGTAATGAACTCCTTGCTCTTGTGCTTCAAATGATAGTCTCCCCAACACTCAACTCTCTCTCATAGGATTTAGATCTTGTGGAAAGAAGATTTGAGTGGAAAGCAACTTGAGGAAGGCTAGAGATCAAGATTCATATGGTAGGAATGGAATATCTTGGTCTCAACACATGAGTAGGTGGTTCTCTCTCAGAACATGTGAGTTGGAATTGTGTATGTGTTCTGATGGCTCTCTCCACGAATGAAGAGGAGGTGGAGGGGTATATATAGCCTCCACACAAAATCCAACCGTTACACACAGTTTTCCAATCTCGGTGGGACCGAATCAACAAACTTGGTCGGACCGAAAATGTAAACCTAGTGACCGTTAGAGATTTTCGGTGGGACTGACATGCAACTCGGTGGGACCGATATGGTTAGGGTTTGGGCATAACGTAATCTCGGTGAGACCGATTACACAAACTCGGTGAGACCGATTTTGGTAATTAGCTAACCAGAGAGTTGGTCAGGCAAACTCGGTGGGATCGATTTGCTCTTTTGGTGAGACCGAGAAGTTACAAAAAGGAAACACTGAATTTACATTGCAATCTCAGTGGGACCGATTGCATATCTCGGTGGGACCGAAAATATTGCAATAGGTAACAGAGAGTTTGCAATCCCATCTCGGTGAGACCGAGATCCCTATCGGTAGAACCGAATTGCTAGGGTTTGGCAGTGGCTTATGACAAGTGAAACTCGGTGGCGCCGGATAGAAAGAATCGGTAGGACCGAGTTTGGCTTAGGATTTAGGTCATATGTGGAAGTGGGAAAGTAGCTGAGGATTTTGGAGCATATCATTAAGCACATGAAGCAAGAGGCTCATTAAGCAACACCTCATCCATCCTTGATAGTATTGGCTTTTCCTATGGACTCAATGTGATCTTGGATCACTAAAATGTAAAATGAAGAGTCTTGAGCTTGAAGCTTTAGCCAATCCTTTGTCCTTAGCATCTTGAAGGAGTTCCCACAACCTTTAGTCCATGCCACTCCATTGTTGAACTTATCTGAAACATGCTAGATAGAAATGTTAGTCCAACAAGAGATATGTTGTCATCAATTATCAAAACCACCTAGGGAGCACTTGTGCTTTCAATCTCCCCCTTTTTGGTAATTGATGGAAACATACATCAAAGCTTTAGATAAAGATATAAAGAACAGCAAGTAAAGCTTTGGAAGGACATGTAACAAGCATAGGCTCCCCCTACATGTATGCACTCATGTAAATATGAAATATAGAGGCATGTGAGAGCATAACCATGACAGAGTAGGCAATGTGTTACATGTATCTTGGCCATATGCATCAGAGCAAAAGATTATCAAGGAAAATACCTTCATGCTCATGAGTCCTTCTTGCAAACAGTATGTACATAAGCAAGAACTCCTCACACTCATGATTTTGATGCATATACTTACCTTGTGGTCTTGAGTTGGCTTAGGATGGAATGAACCTGCACAAACAAGGTTAGATAACACAGGTACATCCACTAGCCAGAGCAAACAAAAGAACCACAAGAATACCAAGACTGGGATGACATGTAGAGAGTGAGTACAAGGTACCACATTGGATTCAACATGTCCCCAAGAATAAAGATATGCAATGAATTTGACTGATTTCTTTCCCTTAGGTGTCTTGCTCCCCCTGAATCTGACATGGGATATTGGGAGAAGATAGGGAACAGAAAATCAGAGCTGAAAGATATGAATAGAACTTAATTCAAATGAGTACATATGAACATGTCTGTCCCCCAAAAAGACATGTGGCATCTCTCCTCTTGAACATCAAGCATCTGGGATCCTTGAGTATTCTATCCCCCCTGGAGATTTCTTTCTCCCCCTTAATATATGGGATCCTTGAGTATTCTCTCCCCCTTAGTACTTTCTCCTTTGTAGGTGATAAGCTTTTGATGTGATCTCTCTCTCCCTGATGATAAGCTTTGATGTGATCTCTCTCTCCCCCTTTGACATTAATTTCCAAGAAGGTTTTTCCTGGAATCCGTCGAATAGGTTTGGTCCTTGAGATTCAGCATAAAGCAGTGAATAAAACTGTGATGCTTGTAGAGGACAAGATTCATTGAGTGGAGCTGGATCAGAAGAAATATAGAATATGTGGCAAACTGTTTTTCCTGTTGCGAAATCAGTGGCACCGAGTGGCATGTTTCGGTAGTACCGAAGGGATTCGGTTAGACCGAAAATGATAATTCGGTGAAACTGAGTTCATCATAGAGAAAAACACTTGTCACCTCAGCTCACTAGTCAAGTAAGATCTCACAAAGATTGCAATGAATTTGATGCAGAAATATGCAGAACAAAAATCAAAAAGAAAAGAGTGAAAGTTTCTAGATGAAGTTTTTTTTTTGAAAAATAAAGAAACAAATATGCAAGGGACAAATGCAATAACTCAGAAAAGAACACAAGAGAACTTCATCTAGAATTGGGCGGTGACATAGTCACCTATGTTAGAGTATATTGACTTAGGAGTCAAGTGAGGACACTTGATCATAGGTCATACTCATCGTTTAAGCTCAAAATGGGGTTACCATTTTTCGTTTAAGCATCTTGATGTATTCTCATCTTGTTAAGTTGCTTTGACTCATGTCTTGGAGTAAAGCTTCTCTAAGATGGAATAACATACCTTGGGTGGTGGTGTGGTTCTTGCTCATGTAGTTGAACTTGTGTGGGTGCTCAAGGTTGATGTAGCTCATCAAGAGTTGGGAGCACCACTTGGAGTTTGATTTCATCTACCTACATGGGTTAGTTCTTTGCAAGGAAGAGCACTTGTGTATCCAAAAATGACAATCATGAAGCTCAACATAGAATTTGTCAAAAGATATGTTTCAATGGTTTTGTGCTTCCTTGTCTTCAACCACCATTGTGTAGAGTCTTGGTGATGTAGAGATTGCTCAAGATGTGAGTGAGTCGCAATCTCATGGAATTAGATTCAACCAAGCACCTACATGGGTTAGAAAACATGCAAGGTACAAATATATCCAAGACATAAGATAGTTATCATAAGAGATATATCATGGATTAGTCATAAGCTCATGTCTTGCATGTATCCAATGGAGTTTCTACTCCAAGTTCGAAGCATCAATGATGTTCAATTCACCTCTCAACCTGCAAAATACTTTCTCATCAAGAGGTTTAGTAAATATATCCGCTAATTGCTTATCGGTGCGAACGTGCTTAAGATTAATGTCACCCTTAGCAACATGATCTCGAATGAAATGATGACGAACTTCAATATGCTTAGTTCGAGAATGTTGTACAGGATTATGACCAATTTTGATAGCACTTTCATTGTCACAAAGCAGTGGAACATGTTTCACATAAATCCCATAATCTTTAAGAGTTTGGGTCATCCAAAGTAATTGAGCACAACATGAACCAGCGGCAATGTATTCCGCTTCGGCACTGGATAAGGATACCGAGTTTTGTTTCTTGGAAGACCAAGACACAAGAGATCTACCAAGAAATTGAAAAGTACCCGAAGTGGACTTTCTATCAATCTTGTCTCCGGCATAATCCGAGTCGGAATAGCCAACAAGATCAAAAGAAGACCTCTTAGGATACCAAATGCCAAAATTTGGTGTATGGATTAAATATCTCACTATCCTTTTCACAGCCTTAAGATGACATTCTTTAGGAGCAGCTTGATATCGTGCACACATGCACACACTTAGCATAATATCGGGACGTGAAGCACATAGGTATAACAATGAACCAATCATAGAGCGATAAACCTTTTGATCAACCGGTTCACCATCTTTGGTTAAATCATTATGTCCACTAGTAGGCATGGGTGTAGACATACCTTTGCATTCTTGCATATTGAACTTCTTGAATAAGTCCTTGGTGTACTTCGTTTGAGAGACAAATGTACCTTCCTTAGTTTGCTTGATTTGCAAACCGAGAAATAATTTGAGTTCAATCATCATAGACATCTCAAACTTCTCTGACATTAGCTTTCCAAACTTCTCACTAAAGAGAGGGTTAGTTGAACCAAATATGATATCATCGACATAAATTTGGCATACAAATAGTTCTCCATTAACCCTTTTAGTAAAAAGAGTAGAATCAATTTTACCAATTTCAAAACCACTTGTAATAAGGAACTTGGTCAAGCATTTATACCATGCTCTAGGAGCTTGTTTAAGACCATAAAGAGCTTTGTGAAGTTTTGTAAACATGATTTGGTTTTTTAGGATTGACAAAGCCAGGAGGTTGTTTGACATAAACTTCCTCCTCTATTTCACCATTTAGAAAAGCACTTTTAATGTCCATTTGGTACAAGGTGATATTATGGTGATTAGCATAGGCAAGTAAGATGCGAATGGACTCAAGTCTAGCAACGGGAGCATAAGTCTCACCATAGTCCATACCTTTGACTTGTGTGTATCCTTGGGCGACGAGACGTGCTTTGTTGCGAACCACTTGTCCATCTTCATCTTGCTTGTTGCGAAACACCCATTTGGTACCAATGATGTTGTGGTTGTTGTCGGGCTTCTCAACCAATGTCCAAACTTGGTTTCTCTCAAAATTGTGTAGCTCTTCATGCATAGCGTTTATCCAATCCGGATCTTCCAATGCTTCTTCAACCTTCATAGGTTCAATGCTAGAGATGAATGAATAGTTTTCACAAAAGTTAGCTAAACGAGTTTTTGAGCGAGTGATTCTCCCGGTTTGTATATCATTGAGGATTTGCTCGACGGGATGATCTTTGGCAATTCTTGCTCGAACTCATGAGAGCTTTTGCTTGGGTCTTCGTTGAACATCTTCTTCATCTTGTTCTTCTTCTTGGCCTTCTTCATTGTTGACGTCGTCGTTCTCTTGTCGTGGTGGAGAAGGAGGTTGTTGATGTTCGTCTTGATGTATTTCCTCGTCTTCTTCATCTTGGTGTGTCCCACTTGTGGATGCTTCCATGTCGATTCTTGGTTCACCTTGTCGTGAAGTAGAAGCTTCCACTTGGACGGATGAAGTACTCTCCTTCACCTCCGTTGGACGAATTTTGCCAATGGACAAGTCTTGGATTGCTTCTGAAGGGTCTTTGTCTCCTACATCAATTGGCAATTGCTCTACTTGCGAGCCATTAGATTCATCAAACTTCACATCTACCGTCTCTTCAACCTTTCGGGTGAAATTGTTGTAGACACGGTAAGTGTGAGAGTTTGAGCCATAACCAAGTAGAAAACCTTCATGAGATTTAGGAGCAAACTTTGAACGACGATGCTTATCAAGAATGTAGCACTTTGAGCCGAATACTCGAAAGTATCCAACTTGGGGTTTGTTACCGGTGAGAAGCTCGTATGCCGTCTTGCCGAGTAGCTTGTGAAGATATAAGTGATTTGTTGCGTGACAAGCTGTCTCAACCGCTTCTGCCCAAAAGTGCTTCGGCGTCTTGTATTCATCAAGCATCGTTCTTGCCATTTCGATGAGCGTCCGGTTCTTCCTCTCAACAACTCCATTTTGTTGAGGTGTGTACGTAGCCGAGAACTCATGTGAAATCCCTTCTTCGTCAAGAAAGGTGTCCACATTTGCGTTCTTGAACTCCGTTCCGTTGTCACTCCGAACTTTCTTGATCTTCACGTCAAACTGATTTTGGGCCTTCCTAGCGAAGTTTCTGAAGATCTTCTGGACCTGCGACTTGTCATTAAGAAAGAACACCCACGTAAATCTTGAAAATCATCAACTATAACTAGACCAAAGGAATTTCCACCGAGACTCTTGTAGGCGTTGGGACCAAAAAGATCCATGTGAAGTAGCTCGAGTGGCCTCCTTGTGGTCATGATGTTCTTCACGGGATGTCTTCCTCCAACCTGTTTACCTGCTTGACAAGCACTGCAAAGTCTATCCTTATCAAATATGACATCGTTAACTCCAAGGATATGATTTCCTTTAATAAGCTTGTCAAGGTTTCTCATGCCAACGTGACCTAGTCGTCTATGCCACAACCAACCTTTTGAGGATTTAGCAACAAAGCAAGTTTTAGGTTGTGCCTTTTTAGAGAAATCGACAATGTAAAGATCACCTCCACGCATACCGGTAAAGACCATTTTATGATTGTCTCGACGAAATACTTGGCAATCTACTTCAGTAAATAGGACATTCAAACCGAAATCAGCAAGTCTAGATACTGAAAGTAAGTTGTAGCCAAGAGATTCAACGAGCATGACATTTTGAATGGAACTATCATGTGAGATGGCCACCTTACCAAGGCCAACCACTTTACCCTTTGAGTTATCACCAAAGGTGACATATTTTCGAGGGCCGTCATTTTCAGCAAGCTCACGAAACATCTCTTCATCTCCGGTCATATGATCAGTACATCCACTATCAAGAACCCATTCCTTTCCTCCTGATTCATATCCCCGAAGATTTTCCATAAGACCAAAATGTCTCATTGCATCATCAAGATCGAAGTCACTATCATCATCATCATCATCATTATAGTACCCATGTTCATCATGATCTTGTGACTCATCATTTCCTAGAGAGGGTAATTCATTAGATAAATGATCATCAAAGTGGTCACTTTTATGAATTCTTATAGCTTCGAATATGATATCATTAATGATTCCAACATCTCCTTTAGCATGCTTAAGATTGGTAAGTTCAAATAGACAATTACCAAAACTAGGATCACTAGAGTTCATCTTACTCAAGGCAATAGATTTATGGAGAATTTCATCCAAAGTTTTCAAGGAATGATCAGGAAATCGTTCCACAAGAAATTTCCATATAGTATGGGCACAATTAAGAGTAGGCAAACTAGCAATCAAATTTTTGGGCAATCCTCTAATGATGAGCTCAATAGTTCTAAGATTGCGAATCATGTTAATATCTTCATCTAGGGTAGGATGCAAAGGATCAATATGAGGTGCACAAGGACTAGCAATATACTTGTTCAAATGATATTGATTGAAGATTACAAGCATCTCATTTTTCCACTCATGAAAATACTCTCCATCAAGAATAGGCACTCTATGTCTAAGACTCCCTAATGTAGACACATCCATCTTCCTCCAATGGTGATTAAACCAAGGCAATGGAGACAAAATCTCTGACACCACGTGTAGGATCTAGAAGTAGATGTGTCTAGAAGGGGGGTGATTAGACACTTAATGCTAAAGTAGCAATTTTTAAGCTTTTTCGGTTTAGGTGGAGTTTAGGCATAATTTCAACATTCATAGTACATATCAAGCAAGCATGCAAAGAGTATATGAGCAGCGGAATGTAAAGCATACAACTTGCAAGAATGTAAAGGGAAGGGTTTGGAAAGTTCAAACGCAATTGGAGACACGGATATTTTTCCCGTGGTTCGGATAGGTGGTGCTATCCTACATCCACGTTGATGGAGACTTCAACCCACGAAGGGTAACGGTTGCGCGAGTCCACGGAGGGCTCCACCCACAAAGGGTAACGGTTGCGCGAGTCCACAAAGGGCTCCACCCATGAAGGGTCCACGAAGAAGCAACCACCCACAAAGGGTCCACGAAGAATCAACCTTGTCTATCCCACCATGGCCATCGCCCATGAAGGACTTGCCTCACTAGCGGTAGATCTTCATGAAGTAGGCGATCTCCTTGCCCTTACAAACTCCTTGGTTCAACTCCACAATCTTGTCGGAGGCTCCCAAGTGACACCTAGCCAATCTAGGAGACACCACTCTCCAAGAAGTAACAAATGGTGTGTAGGTAATGAACTCCTTGCTCTTGTGCTTCAAATGATAGTCTCCCCAACACTCAACTCTCTCTCATAGCATTTGGATCTTGTGGAAAGAAGATTTGAGTGGAAAGCAACTTGAGGAAGGCTAGAGATCAAGATTCATATGGTAGGAATGGAATATCTTGGTCTCAACACATGAGTAGGTGGTTCTCTCTCAGAACATGTGAGTTGGAATTGTGTATGTGTTCTGATGGCTCTCTCCACGAATGAAGAGGAGGTGGAGGGGTATATATATCCTCCACACAAAATCCAACCGTTACACACAGTTTTCCAATCTCGGTGGGACCGAATCAACAAACTCGGTCGGACCAAAAATGTAAACCTAGTGACCGTTAGAGATTTTCGGTGGGACTGACATGCAACTCGGTGGGACCGATATGGTTAGGGTTTGGGCATAACGTAATCTCGGTGAGACCGATTACACAAACTCGGTGAGACCGATTTTGGTAATTAGCTAACCAGAGCTTTGGTCAGGCAAACTCGGTGGGACCGATTTGCTCTTTCGGTGAGACCGAGAAGTTACAAAAAGGAAACACTGAATTTACATTGCAATCTCGGTGGGACCGATTGCATATCTCGGTGGGACCGAAAATATTGCAATAGGTAACAGAGAGTTTGCAATCCCATCTCGGTGAGACCGAGATCCCTATCGGTAGAACCGAATTGTTAGGGTTTGGCAGTGGCTTATGACAAGTGAAACTCGGTGGCGCCGGATAGAAAGAATCGGTAGGACCGAGTTTGGCTTAGGGTTTAGGTCATATGTGGAAGTGGGAAAGTAGCTGAGGATTTTGGAGCATATCATTAAGCACATGAAGCAAGAGGCTCATTAAGCAACACCTCATCCCTCCTTGATAGTATTGGCTTTTCCTATGGACTCAATGTGATCTTGGATCACTAAAATGTAAAATGAAGAGTCTTGACCTTGAAGCTTTAGCCAATCCTTTGTCCTTAGCATCTTGAAGGAGTTCCCACAACCTTTAGTCCATGCCACTCCATTGTTGAACTTATCTGAAACATGCTAGATAGAAATGTTAGTCCAACAAGAGATATGTCGTCATCAATTATCAAAACCACCTAGGGAGCACTTGTGCTTTCAGACTCCGTTTGGTTTTCCATTTCTGCGATATTCTAAAACAAGGTAAAAACAGAAACTGGCACTGGGCTATGGGTTAATAGGTTAGTCCCAAAAAAGATATAAAAGTGTATAATAAAGCCCTTAAACATCCAAAATAGTAGATAATATAGCATGGAGCAATCAAAAATTATAGATACGTTGGAGACGTATCAGGCTACACGTCAGTCGACTGACTTTTTCATCTCTGGTCATTAGATTTTCCAGCCGTTGGATACGAAATCAAGGGCCTCCAGTTTATCATCAAACTCCACCCCCCCCCCTGAGCCGCCAGCCACCACCGGCCGAACCGCCAACCCCCACCGCCCGCAGCCGGCCCACCCTCCCCGAAACCACTCCCCACCGCCGGTCCACGGCCATCCCTCTAGCCCCCCCCCCCATCGAGCTTTTTCTCCGGGAATCCCCACCCCACCGCCCAATGAACGCCCCCCCTACCGTCGGTGACTGCCAACCAGAGGTCTCACGACTTCGAATACCCGCCGACCACTAACTTATTACCATTTTTGTCCTTCATATACACGCTGACGGGTGGGCCCTATGGTAATGTGCGCTGCTGAATGTGGACCGTTTGACTGGTCAATTGATCGTGTTATCAAAAAATTACAGAGATGTATGGTGAGCCAGTCACCGTATGATCACCCTAAAATATACTCCTACTTTATTAACACAGTACATAAACTACCATTTCTTTCTTTCATATACGGGCTGACAGGTGGGCCCCACGGTTATGCGCCCCGATGGTGCAACACTAGTTGCGCCGCGTGGAACGTTTGACTGGTCAATTGATTGTGTCATCAACAAAATACGGAGTTGTACGGGTAAGCCAGTGACCGTATAATCATGATATGTATTTGTTTAACACGGTACAGACGCAAGGGCTCATATATACGCGCAAGCACTCACCGCTATAAGTGCACACACACGAACCCTACCCCTATGAGCACCTTCGAGAGAGTGGGCCAGCATATAAGATCTTGAGATTTTACGAAGTCACCATAGGTGCCTCGTAGTCGAGTGGAACGTATCCTCCCACTGAACGTACATTGCCAGAAAATACAGAAATTAACACAAGATAAATGCAAGCACCCGGACTTTAACCTTGGTGGGCTCGAGAAACCACTGTCCTCTAACCATCCAACCACATGTTGGTTAGCACGACAAAATGTATGTGGTGACCGTGATGAGCTTATTCTGAAGTCCAGTGACCATATCATGCTTTCGCTTCAAATACAATGACCGTAAGTGTCGTCAACAAAATACGGAGCACGCATCAAATGCAAAGTCCGTCAGTGTCATCAACAAAATATGGAGACGTATCGTGAGCTAGATACCGTTGTACTATTGTATATGCTTATTTTCTTAGTGGCCGATTGCGTGTGTGGTGTGGTGGGCACATCATTTCTAGTTGTGGTGGGTCAACATGAAGACTCATGGGTCGGTTCCATCCTGCGCCACATATAGGTTGGACCGAGACGTGTTATACGAAGACCCATGTGGAGGACTCGGCGTACAACACGAAGCTACCAGAGTCGCGGAGGACTCTATCCCCAGTGGTGATAAGCCGACTATATATGATTTGTAACCCTAGGCCCTTAGTATGTTATACAAGCTTGGGGGCTAGTTCGTCGATAGTATACACACACGCACAATGCCTGGTATTCACGTGTACTTTGTACACACCCCTATCACTAATATACAGTACCAGGAGTAGGCTCTTTCTTCAACTGCAAGGGTCCGATCCGAACTAGGGTAAAACTTTGCCTCGTATTACCATCCAGCCTAACAGCCAGGGATATCCTACCGAATGATATGATGAAATCATATCTGCCAACTACTAAGAGAGAGGTGTGTCGGGGGGGCAATGTGTGCGAGAGAGGCCTAAAGATAATGTGCATACGGGAGACACGTAGGCACATATATGTGCGTATAGAGGGCTAGTAGAGATCGTGCATGTGTATATATGCATGTGAGAGAAATAGTGTTTTCCAACTGAGATTAGTGAAAAGAGTGGTACATAGTAGTCAGAAAGAGAGAGAGAAATAGAGAGAGCATGTGCGTGAGACACCCCAACACCCTGAGAGAGATTGTGAGCATGTGTGAAAGAGAAATGCCGATGCATATAAAGTGTGTGCACTTATGCGTTAGATAGAGAGAGATATAACGCGTTTGTGAGAATGGGGCGAGGCATAGTGCATCTACGTGTAAAAGGCGGTTCTACGCATTAAATTAAAATATAAATGGCATTATTATTTTTGGATGAGATCATGAATTTTGCAAATTGCGTATGGACGAAAATCGGTCTATCAGACACCCATACTCTATTGAATTCTAGCATGTGCATGTGTTTATTTCATATTATCGGTCCATAGAGTGAGAGTGGTTTGAAATACAGGCAATGGATGCTTTTGCAATTCATATATAAACATTAATTAGTGCACTCCATGTTGTTAGTGTGAAGCACTTTATACATTTGTCACTTGCATGGATACATTCCAAATTGCTAGCTACGAAATAGAATACATGTCGAATTCAACATAAAGGGGGTTTCGAAGATTCGAATTCATAGGAAGTGCATTCATCTATTTGAACCCGAGATAATGGCATTTGTAAATCAGATGTAAAAGGGGGCATCAATCTTTGTTGTGAGTTTGAACATGCTATATATATATATATTCATATGCATATCTAACTTTTTTTACAACCAAGGGATTATATCTGGAACCATGCATGAACTGAGGTAAGTTGCATATTTTTTAATATATACTCGTGTACAATGTATATTCAAATGTACCCCCTCCATTCCAAAATAATCGTAGCTTTAGGATTTTCAAGAGTAAAGATTTGTGAAGTTTGACAAATCCTGCAAGTTCAATTCAAGAGAACCGAAAATGTTAATGCTTCTGCTCCCAAATATTGAACGAAGCGCCAAATAGGCCTCTGGTCACCCGAAACTGTGCGAGACTAATGTTTTGGTGGTAGGAAATTACTGTCCTGACTCTGGCCCGTGTAGCCTATCGGCTCGATGTCCAAAAGTCTAAACCGGGGTAGGTTTGTAACTTCACCAAGACGTCAGTCTCAACCGCCTCCGAGAAGCATTCATACGCCGTGGGCGCCTACCCATGTGCTCGGCCAAAATCTATCCTGCCCACATTTGGGACACCTGACATGAGTGTCCTACCCCCAACCCGCAATAACCGAAATTTTAGATGGGGGCAAAGTTTGTAACTTTCCCCAGATTTCAAACAAGCGCGTCTCAAACCGAAACATTGTTCCCCCTTAGTTCCCCGCCTCCCTCCGTTTCCCCATTCATACTCCGTGGGCGCGAAAACACCCTCTCCACCAGCCGCGAAACCCCAGCCTCCTTCGTCCTCCACCCCATAGCGGCCAATCCACCGCCGCCCTTCTCCATCACGCCGGAGCCGGTACCCCGACGTCGTCGTCCAATGCAAACGCAACCACAACACCCTCAAGGACTTAGCAGCTGAAGCCGAGGCAGAGCTGCCTCCACGACGCCAACGCCGATGTGCGCCGTACCAGAACCACTCCGACCACGCCGTCCTGCACCTCACTACTGTGGCTCCACTGTCGCAACCGTCCACCGCACCGGAGTTGTTCCCGCTACGCCGTCGTTCGCCGCCTCGGATCTGCTTCCCCGCCACCGACAGACGGCCACCGCACCACACTCAACAACTTGGCCATGGGTTCATCCAAGGCTGCACCATCCTCCACAACTTCTGGTTTCTGGCGAACAACAAGAAGATCGTCGGAAAAATAGAAGGAGGACACAACACTGCTAGCAGAAAGAGGTACTCCTCTTCCCTTATTTGTGCAAATCTTACGTCTCCGCTCACACCGTATTCATCCCACGAAAGAAACTAGTTGAGCGCTTCTTACTGCATCTTCTTCGTGATACTAAATGCACAAGGTTTCCTCCCTTTTACTATTCAACCTTTGCTAGAGGTCAGTAGCCCGCCTGGATTTCAATTCAGGGTCAGTCGAACCGCAATTAAAAGAAGCAGCACCCGCTTAGGCGCGCGGAGCACCTAGTCCGCCTGTTCCCGGGGAAGTGGCGCATCGGTGTCTATCATAGGGGTGTGGGGCGCAGGAGCTGCTTGCGCCCGATCTGGAGGTCGGCGGGGCTTGAATGGATGGCCGGGGGGCGGTGTAGTGAGGTCGAGGGGAGGGCGTAGGTAGGGGAGGAATACTGGGCCGGTGATCGCTAGCGTTTCGAGGAAGATCGTCAACACTGACTGGCTGGAGGTAGATGAAGGCGATCTGCCCGTTCTTTGTACATCGGACGGTGCAGAAAAAATGGACTGACCTATTTGCTTTCAGTCGACTGTTATTTTCATAGAATCCTATAGTAATTTAGTGTGCCATGCATGTTGTAGAGCTATCATATGTCTCCCATCATTTATTTCTCACCGACCTGCTATCTGCTACCTTTACACTGTACTAATTGTGCACACACTTCACCCATACTCACACTATTGTTTTTTATGCATGGGTATTTTAGACTCTTATGCAGTGTTGATGAATGCAGAAAAGAAAAGACAGAAGTCGCTCCAGTGTAATTCGAAGATAAGCACTAAGCGTTTCAGCGCTCTAATGGGTGCAGTGTCAGCAGTTGGAGATAGTGAACGTAGCTCTGCAGTTGATGATCTCAATTGCCACACACAACCATCCCAGGTGCTTGCTTTAACTTCGCGCTGTCAAATGTGGTTGCATGTTGCATATGGTGTCTAGCTTGTATTGCTTCCAATTTGGTTAAATTGCATCTGCTTACTTTACACATTATACCTTTGATAATGACATGCCTTCTTGTTTTTGATATATACTACATATATTTATTAACCATGTTCGTACATCAAACTAATGCTCTTTTGTATCCCTCGTCAATCACTTATGATGAGACAGTCACCCGAGTGGGTTACTGTGAGACGCCCTACTCGTTTAAAGAGTGCAGTGTCATCCTCCCCACATGATTCTCAAGAAACAGCAAGGCTAAATGAAGATAGTCAACGTAGCTCTCTAGTTGATCACCGCAATTCCCCCACACCACCATCGCAGGTGCTTGCTCTTACTTGGCAGTGTGATATGTGGTTGCATGTTGCATATGGTGTCTACCTTGTAATGCTTCTCATTAGGGTAAATTGCATCTGCTTAGTTAACACATTATACCTGTGAATATGACATGCCTTCCTGTTTTTGGTACATACTACGTCTTTCTATTAACCATGTTCTTACATCAAACTACTTTTCTTGTGTATCCCTCATCAATGCTCCTAATTTGTTAAATTGCATCTCCTTAGCTTACACATTATACATGTGAATATGACACGCCTTCCTGTTTTTGGTACATACTACATCTGCCTATCACACCATGTTCTTACATCAAACTACTGTTCTTGTGTATCCTGCGTCTATCGCTTATGATGAGACAGTCACGCGCGTGGGTTAATATGAGACACAATACTCTTATAAAGAATGCAATTTCATCCTCTCCACATGATTCTCAAGAAACAGCAAGCCTAAATGAAGATATTGAACGTAGCTCTGTACCTGAAGACCGCACTTCCCCTACACCACCATCACAAGTGCTTGCTCTAACTTCGAAGTGTGATACGTGGTTGCATGTTACATACGGTGTCTAGCTTGTAATGCTTCTAATTAGGGTAAATTGCATCTGCTTAGTTTACACACTATACCTGTGAATATGACATGCCTTCCTATTTTTGGTACACACTACATCTATGTGTTAACCTTGTTCTTACATGAAACTACCTCTCTTCTGTATCCTGCATCAATCACTTACGATGAGTCACCTTTATTCGTTGCATATTGCATATTATTTCTAGCCAATTGCCGTGTATTGCTTCTAATTTGGTCAAATACATTTGTTAGGGCACCCTTTTAATTTGACAGAGTGATATTGGTTTCATCTTTCATATGGTTTCTAGCTTGCATCTTCTAACAAGTTCAAGCACCTTGTGCTTAGTTTACACTTTATACATCATACATGTCAATATGTCACGCCGTCCTATTTTTCATACATATTCCATCCTCCTATCATGCGGCTGCCTTACATGAAAGTAGTGTTCGTCAGTATCATGCATCAGTGAGTTCTGAAGAGCAAATTTTATTATTTTTTCTTGTGGGTTTGACTTGACAAGGCAAAATCAAGAAAGAGGAAGTAAAAGAGTAAGGAAGGCGATGATGGTGGTCCTCTATAGCAACGTAAATGGAGTATCTGTACCGATTCTCCTTGTACTGATAGTGCATTACAAGGTCCAAGTCTCCGCTCCCCTACTCCACCATCCAAGATGCTTGCTCTAACTTGGCAGTGTGATATCTGGTTGCATGTTGCATATGGTGTCTAGCTCGTATTGCTCCTAATTAGTGTAAACTGCATCTGCTTAGCTTACACATGATACATGTGAATATGACACGCTTTCCTATTTTTGGTACATACTATATCTGTCTATCACACCATGTTCCATGAAACTACTCTTCTTGTGTATCCTGCATCAGTCACTTATGATGGGACACCTTTAAGTTGGCAGCGTGATATTGGTTTGCATCTTGAATATGATTTCTAGCATGTATTGCTTCTAGTTTGATGAACGCCACCTATGACGAGACAGTTTTAACTTGGCAGAGTGATATTGATTCCACCTTCCATATGGTGTCTTGCAGTGTTTCTAATTTGTTGAAGTGCCTTCTGCTTAGTTACCACATCATAGGTGTGAATATGTCAAGCCGTCCATTTTTTCGTACATATTCCATCCTCGTATCATGACTTTGCCTTTCATCAGAGTAGTGTTCGTCAGTATCATGCATGAATGAGTTCTGAAGAGCGAATGATATTCCTTTTTCTTGTCGGTATGACCTCACAATGCAAAATCAATAAAGCTGAAGGAAATTGGCAAGGCATTGGATGATGGTGGTCCTTCCGAGCAACTGAAACGGAGGTTCTCTACAGATTCTACTCCGCCATCCTCCCAACAAGATTCGCAAGACAACGCAAGGCTAGACAGTCAACGTAGCTGTGTAGATGATGAGCACATCTCCCCTACTCCACCATCACAGGTGCTTGCTCTAACTTGGCACTATTATATGTGGTTGCATGTTGCGTATGATGTCTAGCTTGTATTGCTTCTAACTTTGTTGAATTGCATCTGCTTACTTTACACATAATGCCTATGAATATGACATGTGTTCCTGTTTCTACATCAGACTACTATTCTTGCATATCCCGCATCAGTCACTTATGATAAGGCACCTTTAAGTCGCCACTGTGATATTGGTTGTGTCTTGCATATGATTTCTAGCATGTACTGCTTCTAATTTGTTGAAACGCCATTGAACTTGGCAGAGTGATATTGGTTGCATCTTTCATATGGTGTCTAGCTTGCAGTGCTTCTAATTTGTTGAAATGCCTTCTGCTTAGTTACCACATCATAGGTGTGAATATGTCACACCATCCTGTTTATCATACATATTCCATCCTCGCATCATGTGTTTGCCTTTCATCCGAGTAGTGTTCGTCAGTATCATGCATGAATGAGTTCTGAAGAGCGAATTTTATTCCTTTTTCTTATCGGTTTGACTTCACAATGCAAAATCATTACAGCTGAAGGAAATTAGTCCGGCAGTGGATGATGGTGGTCCTTCAGAGCAACTCAAACAGGGAGTCTCTACAGATTCTACTCCGCCATCCTCCCAATAAGATTCGCAAGACAACACAAGGTTGGACAGTCAACGTAGCTGTGTAGATGATGAGCACATCTCCCCTACTCCACCATCACAGGTGCTTGCTCTAACTTGACACTATTATATGTGGTTGCATCTTGCGTATGATGTCTAGCTTGTATTGCTTCTAACTTGAATTGCATCTGCTTACTTTACACATAATGCCTGTGAATATGACACGTGTTCCCATTTCTAGAACATACGTGTACATGATGAGCACATCTCCCCTGCTCCACCATCACAGGTGCTTGCTCTTACTTGGAACTGTTATAGTGGTTGCGTTTTCCGTATGATGTCTAGTTTGTATTGCTTCTGATTATGTTGAAATGCATCTGCCTAGCTTACAACTTATACCTGCAACGATCACTTACCCATAAGACACATTTAACTTGGGACTGTGATGTAGGTTGCATCTTGCATTGTCTTCTAGCTTGTACTGCTTCTAATTTCTTGAAATGGCACTTATGATGAGACACTTTTTACCTGATAGAGTGATATTGGTTGCATGTTCATATGGTTCCTAGCTTTCATTTCTTCTAATTTTGTTTAAATGCCTTCCGCTTACTGTTTTTTCATACATATTACATCCTCCTATCGTACGTGTGAATATGAAACGCTGTCCTTTTTTGTATATATTCCATCCTCCTATCCTACGCTTGCCTTACATCAAAGTAGTGTTCGTCTGTATCATGCATCAACCATTTATGCAGAGCTAATTTTATTCATCTTCTTGTGGTTTTGACTTCATAAGGCAATATCAGAAAATAGGAAGGAAAAGAGTAAGTTAGGGGATGTTGGTGGTCCTCCGCACCGACGCAAACAAAGACTCTCTAGATTTTCCACTGCTACTGCTAATGAAGTTGAAGTCCCAAGTCTACATGATGAGTTCATCTCCCGTACTCCACCATCGCAGGTGCTTGCTCTAAGTTGACAGTGTGATAATTGGTTTCATGTTGCGTATGTTGTCTAGCCTGTATTTCTTCTATTTTGATTAAATTGCACCTGCTGAGTTTATACGTTATACATGTGCATATGACATAGCTTTCTGTGTCTAGAATACACTACATCTATCTATCATACCATGTTCTTAAATCAAAGTACTGTTGTTGTGTATCCCGCATCAGTCACTCATGATTGGACGCTTTTAACATGGCAGTTTGATAGTGGTTGCATCTTGCATTGATATCTACGTTGTACTGCTTCTAATTTTTCGAATTGCCACTTATGACAAGACACTTTTAACTTGGCAGAGTAATATTGGTTGCATCTTTCATATGGTGTCTAGCTTGCATTACTTCTATTTTCTTGAAAATCCTTCTGCTTAGTTTGCACATCGTAGCTGTGAATATGTCATGTCGTCCTGTTTTTCTTACATATTCCATCCTCATATGGTTGTCTTACATCAAAGTATTGCTTATTTGTATCATACATCAATGAGTTCTGAAGAGTGATTTTATTCTTTTGTGTTGTGGGTACAGCTTGACATGGCAAAGTCAAAAAAGAGCAAGGAAAATAATATAGTAGGGAGTGTTGTTACTCGTCGGGTGAAACGGAAAAGGTTCTGCCGTCGAGATTCTGCTGGTACTTATAGTGCAGTAGAAGGTCCAAGTCCACCGGCTAAATCTACAAACAAAGTATCACCTGCTCCACCAGCTGCAACATCTGCTTCAACTGTACCAGCATCTCAACCAGTTACTCGTTCGTTTGCTCCGGAACTGGCCAGTTCCCCAGCTGCCTTCACACCTAACACTACTTCCAAAGCACTACTGACACAACAGGACTTGGCAAGATCAGATGAACCTCATGAGCATCAACACCAAGACGGTACCTGACCGAGTCAAGTTGCAGTTGCATGCTCCTTTATATGTACTCTCACAGTTTGATGTACACTAACACTTTCCATATTCGTTGTTGAACTAGCACCACGGCGCAAGCGGAAACAGACATCAGGGATAATGCTTGACAGATTAACAAAATCTAAAGGAGGAAGAATGGAGATCCATTTTGAGGCAGGTTTAAAAAGGCCACGTGATGCTACAGAGTCAGCCAAGTTAGTATCAGAGGCAGCCGTTGCCGTTAGGTGTCATGCACGTATCCTCCCAACGTGGATCCAGTACAGGAATGAGAAAGACAATACCCAGTTTAACACCTTCCTTGACCATTTATCCGTAAGTAATGTTATACATCGCAATTAGTAATATTGTCTTGCTCTGTCTCATACTTTCTAGCTTCCTCCTAATAAGACTCACATTCTTTTTTCAACAGATGAGGTTCAAGTTGGATCCGAAAGATGATGCAACTAAACAAGAATGCACTCATGTTTTTCAATCTGCTCTGCGACAGTATCGGTACCACCTTAGAAAATCTCACTTTGAAGGCAAGGCTAACAATGAAATCGCCCAAACATCTCCAGTGGAATATATTACAGATGAAGACTGGACAGCCCTCGTTAAACACTGGTCTAATCCAAAGTATCAGGTAGGCCATATGTATTTGATCAGACCACATATTGAACTTGTATTTATGTATGTGCCTTACAAGTGTATCTTCTTCTAGGCTAACTGTTTGAAGAACAAAACCAACCGTTCTAAAGTGAAATTCCAACAGACAACAGGATCTCGTAGCTATATTGCACACTGCGAGGCTCTTGTAAATAGCTGCTACTTCCTTCTTTTTTGTGCCATATTATCGTATCTATATTGACTTGTTCCAAATACATAGGAAAGCCCGTGCGGACCAAAAAGAACCTGAACCGAATGCAGTGCAAATCTTCAAGGATTGCCACACCAGCAAGATGAAGGGCATGAGCACACCGGTTCAAGCCGCTGTTGTAAGTCCTTACTCCTCCTGCCTTGAACTGATTGGTACTGTGATGTGTTCATTTAACTACTTGGTTTGCAGCCAATGTCAGTTACTCTGATCACTTTTATTCACAGTTGTCTTAACGTATCATTTCACCTTACATGGTTTAAAAGAGATGAAGGATATTCTTTTGGCCTTGATCTGTAATCTAGTTGTTATGTTCACATGCGCACACAATGTTAAAATAGCCTGTTTGTTTTATATCTGTTTGCCCATGATATGAATGATGGCATACTATGTTCATCCTACTTTAAACCATGTCTCTTTATCCTTAGATGTCAACGAATGTGAGGAAATAGACAATACAGTAGGCATGCTACATGGACATATGTTCCGAAAGTGATTTTATTATGTAGTTGGCACTACAATACATGCTAATGTATTACAGTAGTTCACCAAAATAAGTTATGTATAAACGTTTAACCTACTTTGTTTGTTTTTGTCTCATTAGTAACTTATCTGGTACACTAATCTACAAGTTCAAACTTTCAGGAAGCTATAGAACAAATGATTGAACAGTCACAACCACCTGAAGGTGACGAGGCTACTACAGGCACAATGTCACCTCTTGCTACAGTGCGTCAGTATCTCTCCACTAACCTCGTCCAAATCGCCTACTGAACAAAATCTTCCTGCTAGACAGAGTGATATATCTGTGCTCCAGACACAAGTCCAATCCCTAATAGACGTTGTTTCAGAAACAAGAATAGTGGTTGAGAAATGTCGTCAAGATATGAATGGTTTTGAAACCAGACTATCAGACATTCGCTTCATTGTTCAAGAGCAATGGCGGAAAAAAGGTGGAGATCATGCTACTCCATCAGATTCTACAGCCTAAAACATTAGCACTCAGGTCAAATGATCTGTGCTTCTATATATCTGATGGTGCTTTTATCTGGAAGGACTGTAAAATTTATGCCAACAGGCCTTTTGTTGTATGGTTGGAATTTATTTTGTTGTGATACAACATTTATGATGCTGCCTCAGGCTGCAGTAATTACGATGCTATTTTTGTATAGTGTAGGTTTATCTTAGTAATGTATTCGGCCGAAAGCTTCGTAGGAGCCCAACATGCCAACATTCGTCAGGCCCATTCCAATTGGGCTAAAAACGATTACGGGCTGAAATTGGCATGTAGCCCACTAAAAATTTCTTGGCCTAAATCAGCATAAGCTTTCATATTTTTCTGGTAGGCATGTGCCCATAGTGGACCTTTAACAGGCCTAAACATAATTTGGGCCCTCAGTAAAAATAGGCCGTTTACAGGTATAAATATCTCGAGCCCATAAAAAACATGGGCCTTTAATAGACCGAAAGTGAGATTGGGCCCTGATTGTGCCAAATAACCCACTGGACTTAGTAGGCCGAAATGGTGGCCCATTTACGATGCGGATCTTTGACAGGCCGAAATTCGGACGGGCCGTAAATGCGTCGACCTAATACACGGGCCTTTAACAGGCCGGAACTTCGGTCGGGCTAGATTATCGTCATTTTTATATGGGTCGTTAATGGGCCCGATATGACGTTGGGCCACATATGGCCCATGGTTTACGTCCGGCGTTAACAGGCCAAAAATGACAACAGGCGGAAAGTGGCCCAAAGCTATAGTGGGCCTCTAACAGGCTGAATGTCAGACATGGCCGAATATGACCCAAATCCTTCACGGTCGTTTATGGGCCGAAAGTTTTGATGGCTTGTAAATGGGCCCAAATGAAGCCGGACCTCTAACAGGCCGGAAATACACCGGGCCGTAATTCGGCCCAATTACTTAGCGGACTGTTAACGGGCCAGAAGTGACCATGGGCCGCGTTGATGACAAGTTTAGGACAGGCCGTTGACGGGCCGATTTGACAGAGAATGTTGGGCCTTTAGCTGGGCCGACCCATTATGGTCCGCAGAATCTTGTGGGCCTTTAGCTGGGCCGGCCCATTATGGTATGCAAATCGTGTGGGCCTTTAGCTGGGCCGGCCCATTATGGTCCGCTAAATTTTGTGGGCCTTTAGCTGGGCCGGCCCATTATGGTGTGCTAAATCTTATGGGCCTTCAGTTGGGCCAGCCCATTTAAACTTTGTGGGCCACTTTTGGGCCGGTCCACGTGTCAACATACCATAGGCCCATCTCGACCGTTGGATGAGTGACACATGTGCCAACGCGGAGCTAACGCGTGGATCCATCAGCCAATGAGAATTTTACACGTGGAAAATCGGCATTGGTCATGGCTGTTAATGGGTTATCGGATCCAAAATCCGACCCGATAGCTTAACGGCGTTCCGTTACGATGGATGCTACGTGTCGGTCACCCTTAACGAAAGCACTTCTGTGACACGTGATTTATCGTCATGGAAGTGGACACTTCCGTGATGATAATTTTAGCAATGTCATGGAACACTTCTACGACAGCACAGGTATGACTATCTTGATTCTGTCATAAATTTGTTATGGATGTACATGCATGACAGAAAACGCGACCTAATGTGACAAACACGTATCATCACGGAAGTGTATTTTTTTTAGTGCTTCTTCGCCGTCTAGCGAATGTACTCCCTCTGTCCCATAATATAAGAACGTTTTTGACACTACACTAGTGTAAAAAAACATTTTTATATTATGGGACGGAGGGAGTATGTATGTTAGTATGTATGTATGTATGTTGTATGTGGTCACCATGTGGTACTCTTGTGAAATTGTGAATTCCAAGACAAAGATGTCAGCATGTGGTGCACCTTTATTTGTTTAAGTGATTTTGTTTCTAGTGATCTTTTGATGCTATGAATGGATATCATGTACTTGTCTTATCATCAGATAGTGATCATGACTATTGTATTGTCATTTCCTTGCTAAAGTTATGCGTTGAGGATAGTGAGCAATGGAAACAGATGGCAATACTCATTCTGGAAAAGGATTAGCATGTCTGTACTCAATCTATTCTCTACATTCCAGTAAAGAATTCTGTTGCAGAAAACAAATTCTATACGTATACTAACAAAGTTGCAATGTCCTCCTCATAATCTGGCGCAAGTTTGCTTAATCTGCCCCTTTGTATTGACACTGGATGTTGGGAGGAGCAACCTACCCCCTAGGATGCTCAATTCAGTACAGAATCTGCTTTAGGACAGAACGTGGAGATCTGATGTGATACTACAAGGCCTTTAAGAGGGGTAGACGTAAATGTATCAAGGGGGTGTATGTAAAAAAGATAAGTGAGTTGATCTTATCCCTTCATTTCAGATCCAGTGCACCATAAGATCTTGGAGCACCGTTAGATTGAGCCATAGCACTGGATATTTTCCCGGCTCGCGTGAGCTCTAGCACGGGCTCGCGTCCGCCTCGGGGCAGAGCAGCCACGGCGCGTCTGCACCCGCGCAATGCGGCAGGCACACAGCTGCGCTAGCCCGTCCGCACGGTTGTGGCGGCGCGGCTACGCATGCACATAGCTGCAGCCGGCCCACCAGCATGCCCGACTATGCACGCACGCGGCTGCAGCTGGCCAACCAGCAGTCTAGCACACCTGTCCACGTGGCTGCAGCCGGCCAGCAAGCACGCTAGAAAGGCTACAGCTTCTCGCTAAAACATCGTGAAACTAATTTCATGACAAATCTGCTGTTACTATCAATACATTTATGATCAGTTTAATATTTTTATACTTTTTATTCCTTGTAAGAATATTTTTCTACTTAGTAGTCAAAGTAACAAAACGATGACTGTTGTTTCAAGAAGTCATGTACTTATGCACCGACGTAGTACAATTAACATGCATCATTAGTGAGCACATCTGTAACTGTAAGCGTAATTTTTCATCATAAACTTGTGAGAGCCCAAAATGACTATTAAACGTTTGGTAAATTAGTCAGAACCATAGGTGCGAACTAATCCAAAGAGAGAAATGCACTTTTTTGCGTAAGAGTTATCACTGCAACTAAATAATCTGAAATATATTTTTTACATTTTCTAAATTTTTGTTGACTCACTTTTTTTCATTTAGGGTCAGCATGAAGTACCCTCGACCTGTTACCTATAAACCAGGGAAAAGGATGATGTGGTGAACCATCTGCGCTATAAATACAAGAAACTGTCCCGAAACCACGTGACCAAGTTGGAGAAACCAGTTCAGTGTTATTTCAGGTGGCGCGGACATGGGGTTCAAGAAATCAAAGGCACATCTTGGGCCTTTACATATCCACTTTAAAAAGACAAAACTTATAAAAGTTTCAGAGGAACATCTTGGGATTACAAAGGAGTTTTAACTAGGCGATGTGCTTCACATATTCGAGAGATGTGGTATTGCAGCTACCTGTTTAGATTGGAAGGGGTCACAAACACGCTTAATCTTGGGTTCATCATGTGTAAATCCCGATCAAATAGACATTAAAGATCTCATCCTCAAAGGGGTACCTCTTGTAACAACTTTTGACTACCGTGATTACTTTGATAAACTCGAGAAGAATGAAGTGTACCAATCACTTCCACTTATAAGTGAGGAGGTGGAGAACAATGTAGTGAGCTTAATTATTCGAATAAGGCTATATAGCTAAGCAGCTTCTATTCCTTCATTTCCTGAGTTCTTGGGCCGATGGATAATGTGAGATAAGGGTGCCAGAAAGATTGATTTTGTGGGTATTAAAGTTTTCCATACTGTTGAGATATCAGCCATCCGGAAAGGAATGTAATAGCACAGGTTTGTATCCCTTTCCACAAACATTTCTTTCTTTAGATGTTTCTATCTTCAGGGGAAAAAACCATCAGTTTGAAGTGCTATGAATTTACTTGTAAAGTGAAGATAAGTATGGTGAAGGCTTGTGATTACATGTTTCAGAGGAGACACGACACTATGGTCCTTCACGACACTATGCTATCTCTAAGCCTGATATTTTAAAACTATTTAAGAGGTACGGAATTTATACTAAAATTTTGTATTTATTTTAATATAATTGTAACATATTAAAATTTTAATTAGTACAAGTTTCTATTACTTAGCCATCATAGTTAAACCCATAACAAAGTTCTAAATAGTAATAATAGTATTCTTTGGTATACATTTGTAATGTATATAATTTGGAAATTTTGATTTTGCAAAATGTAAATTGTATAGTGTAACAAAAAAAAATTTCTTGTTAAATAATTGTTTTAATATTGCATAAACTATATTGTGTATACAGATATATTTGTGTATCTATGCATGTGTTTATATATTTTTTAATTATTCAATATCATGGTAGAGATTCCTAAATCGTACACACTAAAAATATACTTTGATAGTGGTTTCTAGTGTATATTATGTAAACATGTTTCTAGAAACTTTTAGGGCATGTCAATTGTGATTTTCAAGTTGAGTTCAGTAAAAAAGTTACAACATGTGTATGCTTTGTACCTGTATTAATTAGCAGTATTGTTATAAGCATAAAATAATATAAAATGTTGTCGATTGTATTTTTGCATATGATTTGTTTATCTCACATGCTTGTCTAGATTCTTTTGGTTTGATTATCATCCTAAATGTCGGCTCCATGACGGATCTTCACTGAGTTCTTAGTCACGCTGATTTTGGGCTGCCGACTTGTATCGGCCTCCATATGTGTCGACCTTTGCCCCGATTCTGAGACATAATTGCATCTACGGTCCTCATACTTGGAGGCGAGGTCTAACATGGTCCTTATAGCCAGTAAGTGATTCATTACATTTCTTATACATGAAAATATGTGGTGTATATGGTCTTGGAACTTGCAAGAGCGGGCCTAGCCGACATCGTTGCGTACGTATTGCGTATACCACAGCCTAGGACCCACCTGTCAATGGGGTGAGAAAATTATAATATTTAAAAAATTATAATCTATCTTTACTCCTATAAAAATCGCAGTTGATGGTGATGGTGTGTCTACCTCTGGACAACGTGAGCTGTTCGATCTACCTGGAACCAACGGCTGAGTTGTGTGTGCATAGAGACATGGCCTTGCCACCGGAGGTAGCAGATATTTACCCACCTCTGCCACTGTATAAAATATGGAACTACTCATCCGAGCCTCATTTCCTTTCTGGTTCATCTCCTTGCCTTCTTGCCGCTGGCAGCAAAGGTTCCTGAAGATGGAATTCGACCTCTAGAACCCACTGCAACATCCTCCCGTCCCCTCCATACGCCCTCCACGTCGGCTGCTCCTCCACCATGCCCTGCCGTCAACTCTACCTGTAGAAATATTTAACAAACTTTGAGCCATGGCAAAGCTAATTTTATTGTGGTTCCGTTGCAATGCACGGGCTCCTTGCTAATATACCTAATATAATATAATAAAGAGTTTGTTGCTTCTTGCGGTATGTCACGGAAATTGCCGCTCCAAGTTGCAAAATATTACCCACCAATGTCACCTACAAGTGATAAAAAAAACATTTCACATAGGGGAATCCCCCGCCCGGGCCGACCCATGCAATAGGGACATTCTATATTGCGCTCTGCGTGCTAGGAGAAGACGCAGCACGCCCGTTTAGGCCGGCCCATATCCCGGCGGCCTGTTTTTAAAATTACGTTTTTTAATATTTTTTCCTTTTTCCACTTTATTTTTTTTCTAATATAAATAATTTGGGACTTCAAAAAAGTTCCAAAATTATTAAAAATCATAATTTTTAAAATAAAATGTTTGTGGATTAAAAAAATGTTCCTGATTTTATAAAAAAATGTTTGCTTATTCAAAAAATGTTCGAAATTGTGAAAACAAGTGTTGGGGAAATCAAAAAGTGTTCACAATCTTTTAAAAGATTGTGTATTAAAAAATGTTAATGAAATTGAGCAAAATTTTGCCAATTAAAAAATGTTCATGAATGGAAAAATATCCTACAAATTTTAAAAATGTTTGTGACTTACAAAATAGTTTATACATTCATAAATATTTGCTGATTCAAAAAATGATCATGCATTTCAAAAAATGTCCGTAATGTTTGTGAATTTAAAAAATTGTTCAACCAATTTTTAAAACAATGTTTATCCATTCTAGAATTGTTCGCCGATTCAAGAAAATTGTTAAAAAATGCTCACATTTTTTAAAAAATATTTGAAAATAGTACTAAATGTTCATGAATTAAAAAATGTTTTTGATTTTAGAGAATAGTCAAAATTTTGTAAAAGTGTGCACAATTTCAAATAGGTTCACGAGTTTAAAAAAATATTCATGATTTCACGAAATTGAAAGTGATAGTGTATCTCGGTGATTCAGCAAAATGTGATCAATTTTATTGGAGATTATAAATTATTTTCTACCCTTGTAACGCATGGGCCATTTTGCTAGTATTTTAAAAATGGCTTGAATGGGGTTTGATCTTGCGAGCTCAATGTTTGACTATAGTCCCGTCCTGCTAGCCAATTAAACTAACGCTACAATTATGTAGTCTCTCCATCCTAAAATAAGTGACTCAACCTTGTACTAACTTTATAGTAAAGTTAATACAAAGTTGTTCCCTCAAAAAAAAGTTAATACAAAGTTGAGTCACTTATTTTGGAACGGAGGGAGTAGTTATTGAGATGCACATTCTTCATATTGTAGGGAAGACAAAGAAATTTCATTTACTATATTGTGCATATTCTGTCATTTTGTTATTACAAATTTACAAATCCGACCACACCGCACTATTGGCTGGCTCAGGCGGGTCTCTAGCAGTACGCGTCTACTTTGGACAATTTCTAATATAGCAAACAAATACTAGCATCAGTTGTGTGTGATTGCAAGGTTGTTTGATAGCTTTATTTGTGTCAACTTTTTGGTGACCCAAAGTACACATCCACCGACACAAATTATAACTTCTAGTAGTAGCAAATACTAGCAGTACGCGAGCACACAACACTGTTGAAAATAAATATGAAATATGAAATGAAAAAGAAAGAACGCCTGAGATCTAAACGTAACTGTTGAAAGTATACAGCCCCTCCCTCCCTTCACTTATAATCCACGACTACTGTAGTTTGCATTCAAACAAACGATACGAGCATAGCAAGGAACCGTATGTAGGAGTATGTATATACACAGTAGCAAGGAAAATCTATTCTACACGGCTACCATAGTTCACCGCGCAAGTTACCATTTATGAGGAGTCGGCAACTCAAACTTCAAAAGAAACCATGAAATGCGCATTCAAGAAAACCCCCAAAGTGTTTCCTCCAAAGAAAAACTTCAAACTGGATGTGTTGGCTGCTGTGCCTTTCTTCTGAATCATTTCCGCTTAGCACTCTCTTCCGCTCTAGTAAAAGCATCAGTGAGCACATCAACAGCCCAATCCTTGGCATCCTCCTGCAAGGCAGACATGTCAAGACAAGTCTTAGCATCAAGCTCCGAAGTGAAAGGCGGGTCAAACCTTCAAAATGTATGCAGGTTGTAACTCTACTGGGTTAGGTAAGGACGTGGGTAAAATCAAGACATTCGAAAAGAGATGACTTTGCTGCCTACCTTACCAACACTGAGATGTGAAAAGAGATGCGCGTAAGGGAGAACAAGGCAAAATTGATCCTACACACGCACACTCACATATATATCGAAAAGCAATACAATATATATAAACCTTGCTTTTAAACTAATAAAGGCATGTTTGGGTGACTAATACCTTCAGAATTACTACACTGATTAATCAAAATATATATATACCAAAAACTGCAAGCTTGTTTCCTCAAGATGTATTTTGGCTACAGGTTCTATTATACTCTAGAGTAAATGTCTACCACAGTCACTCAAATCATACAGAATATAAAAGGTGTACCAAATGCTCAAAGCTTCCACACAAGGTGGGGCCTGGGGAAGGGAATTTCTAGACAGCCTTACCCTTGCACAATAATTCTGCAAGGAGGTTGGCAGAATTTAACCAAATAACTAAAGAGGACACAGGGTAAACCAAATCTAGCACCATAAATGCACAGGTGACCCTGATAGTTATATAGAGGAGCAAGTTGTTGAAACATGGAACAGTAGTATCTACTATGAATCACCAATACATCTGTTTTCATCATGGAAGCAAGACTGTGGATCCAGTAAACTCACTTCAAAGTGATATAATATACCATCAATTATCGTCGAATTAGCGTATGAAAATTCATCTATGAGATTATAACAACGAAGTTCTGTCAGCTACTTACCAGCCGCACTTTTTCCCCAGTTCTTAAGCAGGCATGTGGACGAGCTAACTTTGATTCAAAAGGGGTCCTTGGCCTGACTTCTTGGATTTCATCCCACTCTTCACGTGAAAGCATCCTTACTGTTCCTTGCTCAGGGTGACTATTCTTTATCTTGCGTTCTCTCCTTTCTTGGTCTGTGGCTTCATGTTCCTACCCAGAAAACATGGAAAAGGTTCAGAACATACCAAATTCAGAAGAGAAAGAAGATCTTCTGAACACATGCAAACAATGCTGAGTTAAATTATTTAATTGACATGTACAATATAGGGTAGGTAGATAATCTGGCAAACAGCAGGCTTGATGATTACAAGACAAGGACACACATATCTTATCATGAAACTCTGGGTGACTATTAGTTCATGAGATAACTAACATAAATTTGTTTGAATATTTCTTGAATGAAGCCATTAAAAGGGGAGAGACAAAGTCGAACTGTAACATCGAAGAAAAACAACTATACCTGGATAGCACAAAGTTAGAGATGCTCTATGCACTACTCTTCCATGGAAAGATAATCATTTGACCCACTAAGAAATCTTGGAATGTCTCTTCTCTAAATGTATTTTATCCATTGTTAACAGTACTAGCATAAATAAACCACTCCAAAATTCTGCTCCTTCTGAGAGGTTACATTTCTACAAGCTCACATGTCTTGCAGCCACTCTATAATTATGCTTGTATAATTATCAATTATCAGAGCAAGGCAAGTCCAATGCTGAGTGCTAACCTGTACATTCAGTTTTATCTAAAAGTAAATGGAACATTCCATTCCAGTGCCAAGTGCTGCGTTAGAAACTTTAGTTGAATGCATAAGACTGCAATTATTAGCTATGAATGCGCCCATTCAGAATTTATGTGTACGACAGCTTGAACCTTAGCATACAATTTCTGATCAATTTACTGAACTGACATGACATAAACTTTAGAAGCACATAATCTGATTATTAGCACATGTGTATGCATGACAGGGCTGTATTACGCAGTTGTAAGCCAATCATTTGGGGACAGTGGAAGGAACAGAGCAGATGGAGAAGCTATAACTTAGAACTATCAAGTGGGTAGAGTGGTAGATGAGAGCTTAGTGTAACCGTTGATTTACGTTGATATCTCATATGCTTTTGGTTTATTACTCAAGATGGTTTTCTTGCCGACGATGTTCTCAAAATCATAGGTCGAGTTATTAGGTAGTATTGAATTTCAGGATTGATACTTCAAAAAGGGTTTTACTGCCACTAGGCTCCTTATGGTTAAAGATAATCTCCATTGCTTCTGTAGTCAGTCTTTAATTTCATTATTCACATTACAAACTTGAGTTTAGTTGTTTTTGTTGGCATTTGACGCTGTCCTAGATAATTAAATTTTAATCTTAGGTGTTCTTATACGATGTGATCTTGTAGCACTATAACCTTCTATGGAATGTTCTGGTCGCAATACCCAGATCTACATTTGTTTAACTATCTACAGTACATCTTTCTGGGAGTGGATAAACGAACAGGAATTAAGGGAGGGAGTGAAGGGGAATTTTGTATGCGTGGGGGGTGGAGGATACCATCATGAGGAGCTTGGTGAAGAGGGCGACGGCGGCGGCGGTGAGGATCATGGGCAGGGTCACGGAGTCGAGCCATTTAAGCGACTCCGGCGTCGGCACGAAGAACTCGTCGCGCCCCGGGTCGCGCCGACGCCGCCGAGAGCGCTCCCGCTCCGCCACGCTCAGCCGTAGAAGATTCCCCGTAGATCCCTCGGCCAGCGCGGCCTGCCTCATGGCCGCCCCTCCCCGGCGCAGCACCGTCCGCAGCATCGCTGCCTCCACGCCGCCGGCGACTTAGACGGGACGACGGGGCCAGGGAAGTGGAGCAGTCTCAGGGGACGTGCGCGTCCTTCGCCGTCCGCGCGCTCCCAGGACCACCTATCGACGCACGATGCGCCGCTCGCCTGATTCCCCCCGGCCGCGGCGGCGGTCGTTTTCGCCGGGGACGTCGAAGAATGCGAAAGGCACACCGATTAGGCTTTCTGGCCCATGCTTCTTCTCTTTTTTTGAGTAAAGGCCAACGGTTTCTCTATCGGGCAATCCGCCGAGCCGGCACTAAGGGCATCTCTAATAGTTTGTATGTGAGTTTGTTAGTAAAATATGTCATGTCATCAACCAACATCTTAATATACAACAACTCTTATGAGTTGTATCACTTTGTCCAATAGGATATGAGATAATAAATGGGGTACTCTCTCATTCTACATTGGAGCTTGTACAATGGATGTTGATTCATGTACATACAACTTTCCTCTCTTTTCTCATTTATTGTATGACACATCATCAAAAATCTTATGTGGCAAACTCTACCAACAACTATCTTACAATCATTGGAGATGCTTTAATGGGCTTTGGCCTGTCCCATACGCGATTTGTGTACAGAAGAGTCAAGGGTGCGTGACGTGCGTCTAAGCTTGGCTATTCCCTCAAAAAAAAACTATACCCTCTTCTTCTTCTTCTTCTTGAAAAAGGAAAAAGAAAAAAGCTTTACCCTTATCTGTTTCTCAATAAAAAGACGCGACTAACGTCTGACTGGTCACTCAATTCAAACATATCCGAACAATTCTACCTCACCTCCCTCCTGCGACCTCCCGCGAAACAACCAAAGGCTATGAGGCTCACCAACACTACCCCGCCTCCCTTCGTGAGGCCGATGCATCTCTATGAGGCTCAAGTTACAAGGCCATGACAACGCCCCTAGCCCACCTTACGTCACGGATGACCTACCACCCAAACCCTACCCTGAGTCCTTGACATGCATGTAGCTTTTGTCAAATGTTCGGCAGGCGCAGTCTTCGTAGCTTCTAGAGTCCACCTTGATGAGAATGAGGGCCCACAGGCCCAGCCTGAGGACTATGGGCCGACTAGGTTAGCACCCCCTAGTCTAGAACACCGTCATTTTTGTTTTTAGTCTTTCTTCGATTTCTTTCTGTTTTATGGTAACACCAATGCCCTAATTCCTTAGAATTACTTTTGTTTTATTTTTATTCATATTCTTTGTTTGCTTAGGGTACACCAATGCCCCTAATTCATTCTGCCTTAAAATAACTCTTTTTGTTTATGATTATGACTAATGGGAATAAAAAGTGATTGTGAGTGCCGTTCATCCACTTTAAAGCTTGAAGCTGTAACCAAGTGCATGACCACTTGCTTTAATTAACACAATTTCTACACATGTATATATAGTTGTTTTTGCATATTATGGAACAGTGCAATTTCTACATAATCTATATGCAAAATTTTCTTTTTTTTCATTTCCTTTGTTTTTAGGGTTGCACCAATGCCCCTAATTCAGTTTTACCTTGTAATAACATTTTTTTTGCTTTGTGTGTGTTTATGATTGCATGTAGTTTGAATAAAAAGTGATTATATGGTATCGTACATCTGGTTTGCAGTCCATAGTTTTAATCAAATGCGCGACCACAGATGTGAATTAACACTTGACATCATATACACACTATTTTTGGAAAATTTTGTGCAAGTCTACACGTGTCGTCAAAGAAAATCTAGTAACAATATAGCAAAGAAAAAGTGAGTTACACCAAAAAAATCATTTGACTTACAGATAGTCGCTCCTATCTATTTATCCTTAGAATACTTTTTATTTATGTTTCTATTTTCAGTTACGTTTTTATTTTGAGTAACCTCATATTAACGATTCTTTTTTCTTCAATGGATTTTTATACTTTGAATATTTTTTGAGTAATTTTTTAACCAACATCACTACTAGAATTCTCTCTCTCTTAAATAGTTTTTTCTTATTTCGTTTTCAACATTCTTCTTTTGGGTAACACCACTCCCATGCGTTTTTTCTTACTTAGATTGAAAATTATTCTTTCTTTTCTTTCTTTTCCATTTCTAGGTTAAAATTAATTGTTTTTTAAGTCTTTTGTATTTGATGGGCGCTTGGAAAAAAAAATAGTTCAGTCAATTTTTGTATGCGTGTTTGCTTCTGTTTCTTTTCCTTTTTCCAGCCGGCTTTTATTTTCCTTTATGTGTACATTTTGATGTTGTGTTTGTGTAAGTGTATGCATGCAAATACAATACAATATGGGTGTAAATTATACTGGAAAGCAATTTTTCCATATTATATGATTATTTTTTCTTGCATATTATAAAAAATGCATTTTTGTGTAAATTATGTGCAATTATTTGTCATCATTTGTTTTAAGTTTTGTTTTTCATTCTTTTTCTTATAGGCTAATACCAATGCACTAATGCATTTTGTCTTAGAAAGTTTTATTGTATACACACAAGTAGATATGGTATCCATATTAATTATACTCGATGCAAATATTGCACTATCATATGCTTACTTCTATGCATAATATTAAAGTGTAATTTATGTGCAAATTGTGTGCAAGTTTTTTTTCATTCTTATTTTAAGTTTTTTTTCACTTTTTCTTTAAGGTTAATACCCATGCCAATAATCCATTCATCCTTATAATTTAATTTATTTTGTTTTAGTTTTCACAGAAAAATATAAGAATGGATGAAGAAGATGAATATTGGACATTGGTTTTCAAACTAATGTTCTCAATGAATTTGATTGAATGTCAAAAAATAACTGAGACGCCTAATAGATAGTTGACCATTCTTTTTTTGTTTGTTCTTGTCCATTTGTAGATTGTTCTTGTTCAGTTCATTAATGTGAATAGATTTTTTATTATTATTTAAATGACTACATGGTACTTTAATTTGCTCGTAGTATTTTGAACTGCAACAATTTTGTTTAAGGGCATGTACAATGGTGCTATCTTAGAAGTGTCATGTAGGATAAATGATGAGGTGAAGAGATAACTCATAAGAAAAGGCTTGTCTTCTCTTATTTAAGAGAAGACAAGAGATGATCTCTTAGTACAATTTGTCTCGCCATGTTTTAAGAAATGACAAGTTATTGAAGACAAGGCTAAGATATAACCCATTGTAGACATACTTTTTTGTCATCTCTAAAATACATGCAAACCTTAAAATAAGACCGCCTTATCAACCATTGTACATGCCCTAACCAACTAGTTGGGTTGATCTCAAACCCACATCTTAAAGCAATTTGATGTGACCAATGCAATTTATTGTGTGATTCTAATTAAAAGATTTAGCATGATGGTTGCTAAATGTAATACACCAAAATTTGGGTCTTAATTCCCCCTTTTCCCCTCAATTTTTTTTAATTTATGATGTATTGCGCTCCCTTTCCAAATTAGAACCGAAATTGTTGTGTGTATGATGAATAGTGCATACGATTTTCGTAGACATAATCTCACTCGTCCTTCCAATTGATCAAACGGCTGCTGATGACTGTCGTACATATATCGTACAAAATTCGTCGTACGTGTAGCAGTTCTTAATTAGAACTGAGGTACTAACACGCGCCCATGATTTCCCGCAAAAAGGAAAAATTGTACGTGTTCATGATGTCATCCATGTACATCTACTCCTACATGTCAATCCGCCGCCCTTGGGGTCGCAGTCAATAGCTGACGTGATTCTGATCCGCCCCTGTTATTATTATCTATTAGTTAAATGCCCGTTTGTTGCTACGAGCAACAATATAGATACATGAATTGAATAAAATCCCATTTAGCACTGAGATGAAAAATAAAAACTGAATAGCAGTATGAGACGTTAATACCATGTGTATAAGAAAGATCCCTGTGACTGTAAGCGAACCCTGTTGACTAATCGTAAAATCAATTAGAATGGAAAGATACATGCAAGATGTGGGCAAATTTGACATAAAAAGAATTCACAAAGTGAACTGGTTTGAAAAAAATCGCTCAGCTGACCGTTTTGTGTGGCGCCCGACACGAAGACGCCACACCCTACTATGCAGCGCCCAGTTTGTCGACGTTGCACATCTGTCCAGTGTGGCACCTTCGGGCCCGCACCACACAGTGCAGCGCCGAGAGCTAGGCGCCACACCTGTAATGTGCAGCGCCTGCATGCTAGGCGCTACACTTGTTATGTGCAGCGTCTAGCTCTTAGGCGTTGCACATGCTGTTACTAGTTGGCTGGCTGGCCCCCTCCCCCCCCAACCCCCCCCCCCCCCCCCACACACACACCCCCCAATTCCCAACCCCATCCCATCCGAGATTTGCCCCATCTCCCCCTCTCTCCTCTCAAATCCTTGTCCAAATCTTCCAAATTTGAAGATTTTGTCCGTGGATTTGGACCCAATCCCTCCCTCAAGGTAATCTCCTGCTATCCCCTTGTTTTGATCCAGGAAAATGCTAACATTTGATCATTGGTTGTTAGTTTGGGGAAACCCTAGTTTTTTATGGATCTAGAGATTTGTATGGAGATTTGAGATGTTTGGTTGCCAATTTCCTAGGATTAGGGTTGTTAGTATGTTAGGGTTAGAGTTATTGGTGTTGTTATGTTGGTGTTAGGGTTAGGGTTGTTAGTATGCGAGGGTTGTGCTTATGGTCATTGTTAAGTGGGGTTTAGGGTATGTATTCCGTGTTAATCTTCGGGTGAGTACTTATGGAAGATCTTGGGGAACGTAGTAATTTCAAAAAATTTCCTACAATCACGCAAGATCTATCTAGGTGATGCATAGCACCGAGAGGGGAAGAGTATGTCTACGTACCCTTGTAGACCGAAAGCGGAAGCGTTATGACAACGCGGTTAATGTAGTCGTACGTCTTCACGATCCGACCGATCTCAGCACCGAACGTACGGCACCTCCGTGTTCAGCACACGTTCAGCTCGATGACGTCCCTCGTACTCTTGATCCAGTTGAGGCCGAGGGAGAGTTTCGTCAGCACGACGGTGTGGAGACGGTGATGATGAAGTTACCGGCGCAGGGCTTCGCCTAAGCACTATGACGATATGACCGAGGTGGAATGTGGTGGAGGGGGCACCGCACACGGCTAAGACAACTGTCAAATTGTGCGTTCTAGGTTGCCCCCTGCCCCCGTATATAAAGGAGCAAGGGGGAGGCCGGCCGGCCCTCATGGGGCGCGCCCCAAGTAGGATTCCTACTAGGAATCCTATTCCTAGTAGGTTTCCAACAAGGGAAGAGAGGGGGAAGGAAGGAGAGGGAGAAGGAAAGGGGGGCGCCGCCCCCCTTCCCTAGTCCAATTCGGACCCAAGGGGGAGGGGCGCGCGGCCTGCCCTAGCCGCCCTCTCTCTCCACTAAGGCCCATGAGGCCCATTAGTTCCCCGGGGGGTTCAGGTAACCCTCCGGCACTCCGGTTTTATCCGAAACTTCTCCGGAACATTTCCGGTGTCCGAATATAGTCGTCCAATATATCAATATTTATGTCTCGACCATTTCGAGACTCCTCGTCATGTCCGTGATCACATCCGGGACTCCGAACTACCTTCAGTACATCAAAACACATAAACTCATAATACCGATCGTCATCGAACATTAAGCGTGCGGACCCTACAGGTTCGAGAACTATATAGACATGACCGAGACACTTCTCCTGTCAATAACCAATAGTGGAACCTGGATGCTCATATTGGTTCCTACATATTCTACGAAGATCTTTATCGGTCAAACCGCATAACAACATACGTTATTCCCTTTGTCATTGGTATGTTACTTGCCAGAGATTCGATCGTCGGTATCTTAATACCTAGTTCAATCTCGTTACGGCAAGTCTCTTTACTTGTTCCGTAATGCATAATCCCGTAACTAACTCATTAGTCACATTACTTGCAAGGCTTATAGTGATGTGCATTACCGAGATGGCCCAGAGATACCTCTCGGACAATTGGAGTGACAAATCCTAATCTCGATCTATGCCAACTCAACAAACACCATCGGAGATACCTGTAGAGCATCTTTATAGTCACCCAGTTACGTTGTGACGTTTGATAGCACACTAAGTGTTCCTCCGGTATTCGGGAGTTGCATAATCTCATAGTCATAGGAACATGTATAAGTTATGAAGAAAGCAATAACAATAAACTAAACGATCATAGTGCTAAGCTAACGGATGGGTCGAGTCAATCACATCACTCTCTAATGATGTGATCCCGTTCATCAAATGACAACTCATGTCTATGGCTAGGAAACTTAACAATCTTTGATTAACGAGCTATAGGGATGACAGTTTTGCCCATGGGTATGGGTACCCGCGGGTACCCTACCCGAAAACAATGGGTATGGGCAAGACTCGAAGAGATTTTCTACCCACGGGTAATGGGTACCCATACCTGCAAAATATATGGGTAGGGCATGGGTAAGAAATTGTGCCCATGGGTAACCCAATGGATACCCAGAAGAAGAAAAATGAAAATAACTCCTATAACATGTGGGGTTAACATCCAACTCATATGGTCCAACCCTAAATCTCGTATTCCTTAAACAAGTCATAGCTCATAGGCTCATAATCACCTGCTCGCCACTCCTCATACGTCCTATGTGACTCCTCAAAAGGAGGTTGTACCCGTCCTATGTGTCAAGTAGAGGCATACTAGTGACACTTTGTTTGTCTATGTATTCACACATGTACTAAGTTTCCGGTTAATACAATTCTAGCATGAATAATAAACATTTCTCATGATATAAGGAAATATAAATAACAACTTTATTATTGCCTCTAGGGCATATTTACTTCAGAAGATATATTATGTTTTGTTGTTTCAATGCTTATAGGGATGGGAAGAACATGTGTGTTTGTTCATCATGTGGACAAAGACGCCTTTTTGAAAGGCAATATTGAACCAGACCCAGATGATCTTGACATGGTGTTTGATAGTAGTCCTAGCTATGTGGAGGTCCTCTAACAAGTGAGGAAAGTTTTGAATTGGATGGACCCAAGTTATACCGTTGAGTTGGAGAGAAGGTATAATGTTGGTTTTGGAATGCACATCTGTTGGAAGACAATGCGTGTGAACTCCGAGCAACGCTGGGTTGCATACAAGGAGATAGTGCCTGAATCACTAGACAAGGCTCTTGAGATATTTGCTACAAAGAAGGTTGATTCTAGTGTGCATTTGGACTTGAACCGGAACCCCTCCCCCTTGGTTGCTAGTAGCCCCCCACCCATGAACCAAGATGAAATTGGTGAACCTCCTTTGACACAACAAGTGAGGCCTACATGGAGCCCGATTCCAAACAACCACAATGAAGCTTTGCAAGAGGAGAATGATGAGTATGAGTACGATGACAATGAAGTTGATCTCCATGACAGCAATGTGGGTGATCTCAAGAAATATAATGTGCAAGAGACAATGGACCATTCCATCCCTTATTCCCGTGGCTATGCATTGGATTCAGATGATGAAGGTCTGGATGAACAAGTTGATGAGGAGGGGTTCACAGTGAAGGAGGCCGAAGCTTTCGAGAATGTATTCAGGCGGGATCATCAGACTCCATTGTTCAAGGATGTTAGTCTCGCGGATGAAGCCGTGGTAGATGGCGACCAAGGTATATCTGTTGGAGTTAGGCCAGGTTCTCATCGGGATTTGGAAGACGACAAGAACAAGATTTCTCCCAGGTCTAAGTTCAGAACCTTCTTGGAATTGAAGATGTGGCTGTGCAACTACTCGATTACGCATTATCATCCACACAAGGTGGTGAACTCGGATGTCAATGTGCGCTACAGGTTGCAAGCGAAGAGAAAAAATGTCCATGGATTGTGCATGCAAGACCATGGAAAGGATGGCCCACTTGGCACGTAGTGAGTTGTGTTCCAAGTCACATGTGCCGAGGCAAGAGGGTTGATGGGAAGGTTGTGTCCCAAAACCATAGACAACTCACATCTGAGTTCATTGCTTACAGGCTTTCCAACTCAATATCCACACTTCCAACAATGAGCATCCAACAAGTCATAGACCTTGTGAAAGCCATCTTTCATTACAAGGTGAAATACGGCAAGGCATGGAAGGCGAAGCAAGCCGCATTTAAGATATTGTATGGTAATTGGGATGAAGCATACAACCAAATCCCTAGGTTGCTGTTAGCCATGGCTGCCACAATCCCGAGCATGGTTCATGGGGTCGAGCCTCATAGGGAAAAAACAATGGTCCAAGGTGGAAGGACCATCCGAGTATTTGGCCGTGCATTTTGGGCATTCGAGCAATGCGTGAGGGCTTTCAAACACTGCCTGTCGGTCATTGCCATTGATGGCACGTTCTTGACCGGACAATACAAGGGCACCTTGTTGGTTGCAATAGCAAGTGATGCCAATAACCGGGTGTTGCCTTTGGCATTTGCTTTGGTGGAGGTGGAGAACAATGACAACTGGGAGTGGTTCTTGCGTCTTTTGAGGACCAAGGTGTTACCCGCTCAAAGGGAATTTTGTGTCATATCGGATCGTCGTCAAGGAATTCTTAACGTGGTGGACATTGATATTCCCAGCCATTCTCTGTTGCACCATCGATGGTGCATGAGGCACTTTTGTTCTAACTTCTATAGGGCATGTGGCCTTAAGGAGTTGGCCGATGATCTTCAAGATTGTTGTCTCGCTTTCTCCGACAAACGGTTCGCCTACTTGTACAACAAATTGCTCGCACACAAGAAACTTGATCCCGGGGGTCAAGACTTCCTCAATAGGCACATTCAAGAAAGGAATAAGTGGTCACGTGCCTTTGATGAAGATGGCCTGAGGTATGGTCAAATGATAAGAAATATGGCTGAATGCTTCAATAGGGTGCTCAAGGGTGTACGTGCATTACCCGTGATGGCAATAGTTCAATACACATTTGACAAGATGAATACATACTTTCTAAAGCACTCAATGAAAACGGATGCGCAAATAGCGGGTGAGAACAAGCGCAATTACAAGCACAAGCTAGTTCCCGCCCAAGGTTGATGAATGGTTGGAATTTCAACCACGGAAGGCGGACTCACAAGAAGCTATACTATATGACAGCGATGATTGGTTGTACGAAGTGAAAGAGCCAGGAGGAACCACAAACAATGGCTGCCAAGTCTGAGGCACCACACAACATAGTGCAACGCCTCAGAGCTAGGCGTCACACTACTCTGTTTCTGGTAGTAACCTTCTGTTGCTCACTAGACATTTGTCCAGACGTGCAACGCCCACGAGCTAGGCGTCACAGTACTCTGTTTCTGGCTATAACCTTTTGTTGCTCACTGAACATTTGTTCACATGTGCAACGCCCACAAGCTAGGCGCCACACCATGTAGTGTGACGCCTCAAAGCTAGGCATCACAGTACTCTATTTCTGGTTGTAAACTTATGTTGCTCACTAGACATTTGTCCACATGTCTGATGCCTAGCCCACATGCGCCACACCAAAACAATATATGTATCTACAATCAAAGCATGCCTATAATGGTTTCATGTAAATAACATCTCAACATATGTATCCAAAGCATTCTTGTCAATACAAATCTAGGATTTCATATAACTCATCTAAAAAAATCAAGAAACACATCTAGACATGTATAAGGTTCATCTTAACAATCTAGGTTTTCAACATAGAAGCATATCTTTTCAATAGAAATACACTAAACTAGGGTTACAAAATAATTTCAAATCATCTAAAAATCTTAAATCCCACAAATCTATATACATGCAAGATTCTAATCCAATCAAACAAAGGTTCCACAAATCTTCAAAATAAGATACATTTTCTGGATAGAAAGAAGAGGATCGGAGAAAAGTACCTTCTAGGATGGATTGATGAAGAAATCCACAGACCAAATCGTCAGATCTGAAAGATTTGGGAGAGAGGATTGAGAGGAGGAGAGGAGGCAGCCACAGCCGCCGCTACTTCTGTAACTTAACGAATGGGGTGGGTGGGGAGAGGGCGAGGGGGCTGCCTCTAAGTCACAGTGCAACGCCCATAGACTAGGCGCTGCACATTACAGGTGTGGCACCTATCTCTCAGGCGCTTCACTGCGGGGTGCCGGCCCCGGGGGTGCCACGCTGGACAGATGTGCAACGCCAGAGGGATAGGCGCTGCACCGTAGGGTGTGGCGCCTTCATGTCGGGCGCCACACAAAATGGTTGGCTGAGTGAATTTTTTCAAACCAGTTCACTTTATGAATTATTTTCGTCCATAGGTCAAAATTATCAAATTTGCCCAAGATGTGTCCCCATGAAGAAGGAAAGGCAAACAACAATGCTAATGGAGAGCATAAATTTTAGCCTATTAATAGTACATAGCATAGATGAAAAGCTTGAATGTATTACATGTGGTTATATGACATGTCCATGATTTAACACAAGTATATGATTTTAAGAACTGGTAATTGTGATGGTCCAGAGTGTCTGATTTAAGTCATTTAACACATAGAGTCGGTTGAGAGTCAATCCTGACGACGCCTTATCTTTCCTTCTCCACAAGAAAATATCTTCCTCCTCCCATTGATGTTGTCGCTGGTCCACCACATTTTTATGGCTTTTGGGTGATGGAGGTGAAGGAAATATGCCCTAGAGGCAATAATAAAGTTATTATTTATTTCCTTATATCATGATAAATGTTTATTATTCATGCTAGAATTGTATTAACCGGAAACATGATACATGTGTGACAAACAGAGTGTCACTAGTATGCCTCTACTTGACTAGCTCGTTGATCAAAGATGGTTATGTTTCCTAGCCATAGACATGAGTTGTCATTTGATTGACGGGATCATGTCATTAGGAGAATGATGTGATTGACTTGAACCATTCTGTTAGCTTAGTGATAACCCACAAGTATATGGGATCGCAACAGTTTTTGATAAGTAAGAGTGTCGAACCCAATGAGGAGCTAAAGGTAGAACAAATATTCCCTCAAGTTCTATCGACCACCGATACAACTCTACGCACGCTTGACGTTCGCTTTACCTAGAACAAGTATGAAACTAGAAGTATTTTGTAGGTGTTGTTGGATAAGATTGCAAGGTAATAAAGATCATGTAAATAAAAAGCTAGGGGTTGTTTAGATAAATACACAACTAAGTTAGGTTTAGTAGAGAGCTTGTTTTTACGAGAAAGTTATTTGTCCCTAGGCAATCGATAACTAGACCGGTAATCATTATTGTAATTTTATATGAGGGAGAGGCATAAGATAACATACTTTCTCTACTTGGATCATATGCACTTATGATTGGAACTCTAGCAAGCATCCACAACTACTAAAGATCATTAAGGTAAAACCCAACCATAGTTAAAGCATCAAGTCCTCTTTATCCCATACGCAAACAACCTACTTACTCGGGTCTATGCTTCTGTCACTCACGCCACCGACCATAAGCAAATCATGAACATATTGCAAACCCTACAACGGGAATCCCTCACGCTTGCGCGACACAGAGAGCACCATACGACAGCACCAATAATAAAACATGCAACTCAAACCAATCACGATCATCAAATAACCCATAGGACAAAACGGATCTACTCAAACATCATAGGATAGCCATACATCATTGGGAAATAATATATAGCGTTGAGCACCATGTTTAAGTAGAGATTACAGTGGGTAAGAGAGGGATTACACCGCTGCATAGTGGGGGGAAGAGTTGGTGATGATGGCGGTGAAGTTGTTGGCGAAGATTGCGGTGATGATGATGGCCCCCGGTGGCACTCCGGCGCCCCCGGAAGCGAGGGTGAGAGAGCCCCCTCCTTCTTGTTCTTCCTTGACCTCCTCCAAAGATGGGAGAAGGGTTTCCCCTCTGTTCCATGGCCTCCATGGCGTGGGAGGTGCGAGAGCCCCTCCGAGATTGGATCTGTCTCTCTGTCTCTCTCTGTTTTTGCGTTCCTAGATTCTACCCTTTCACTGTTTCTTATATTCCCGGAGATCCGTAACTCTGATTGGGCTGAAATTTTAACACGATCTCTAGCCGGATATTAGCTTTCTTGCGGAGAAAGAAGGGAATCAACCGCCTTACGGGATGGCCACGAGGGTCAGGGGCGCGCCTACCCCCTGGGGCGCGCCCCCTGCCTCGTGGCCCCCTCGGGCATCGTCTCGCGTGGATTTTTCTTCCCAAAAATCATATATATTCCAAAAAAAATCTCTGCCAGTTTTTATCCCATTTGGACTCCGTTTGATATGGATATTCTGCGAAACAAAAAAACATGCAACAAACAGGAACTGGCACTGGGCACTGGATCAATATGTTAGTCCCAAAAATAGTATAAAAAGTTGCCAAAAGTATATGAAAGTTGAATAATATTGGCATGGAACAATCAAAAATATAGATACGACGGAGACGTATCAGCATCCCCAAGCTTAATTTCTGCTCGTCCTCGAGTAGGTAAATGATAAAAAAGATAATTTTTGATGTGGAATGCTACCTAGCATAATCTTCATCACATATCTAATCATGGCATGAATATTAAGACACGAGTGATTCAAAGCAATAGTCTATCATTTGACATAAAAACAATAATACTTCAAGCCCACTAATAAAGCAATCATGTCTTTTCAAAATAACAAGGCCAAAGAAAGTTATCCCTACAAAATCATATAGTCTGGCTATGCTCCATCTTCACCACACCAAATATTCACATCATGCACAACCCCGATGACAAGCCGAGCAATTGGTTCATACTTTTTAACATGCTTCAACATTTTCAACCCTCACGCAATACATGAGCATGAGCCATGGATATAACACTATAGGTGGAATAGAATGGTGGTTGTGGAGAAGACAAAAAGGAGAAGATAGTCTCACATCAACTAGGCGTATCAACGGGATATGGAGATGCCCATCAATAGATATCAATGTGAGTGAGTAGGGATTGCCATGCAACGGATTCACTAAGAGCTATAAGTGTATGAAAGCTCAGACTGAAAACTAAGTGGGTGTGCATCCAACTTGCTTGCTCATGAAGACCTCAGGCATTTGAGGAAGCCCATCATCGGAATATACAAGCCAAGTTCTATAATGAAAATTCCCACTATTATATGAAAGTGATAACTCAAGAGACTCTCTATATGAAGAACATGGTGCTACTTTGAAGCACAAGTGTGGTAAAAGGATAGTAACATTGCCCCCTTTTTCTCTTTTTTTGTGGGCTTCTTTGGCCCCCTTTTTTTATTTAGACTTCTTTGGCCTCTCTTTTTTTGGCCGGCAATGCTCTAATAATGATGATCATCACACTTTTATTTACTTACAACTCGATACTAGAACAAAGATATGACTCTATATGAATGCCTCCGGAGGTGTACCGGGATGTCCAATGATCTAGCGTAGCAATGACATCAAAAAACGGACAAGCCATGAAAACATCATGCTAGCTATCTTATGATCATGCAAAGCAATATGACAATGAATGCTCAAGTCATGTATATGATGATGATGGAAGTTGCATGGCAATATATCTCAGAATGGCTATGGAAATGCCATAATAGGTAGGTATGGTGGCTGTTTTGAGGAAGATATAAGGAGGCTTATGTGCGACAGAGCGTATCATATCATGGGGTTTGGATGCATCGGCGAAGTTTGCACCAACTCTCGAGGTGATAAAGGGCAATCCACGGTACCGAAGAGGTGGCAATGATGGAAGGGTGAGAGTGCATATAATCCATGGACTCAACATTAGTCATAAAGAACTCACATACTTATTGCAAAAGTTTATTAGCCCTTGAAGCAAAGTACTACTACGCATGCCCCTAGGGGGATAGATTGGTAGGAAAAGACCATCGCTCGTCCCCGACCGCCACTCATAAGGAAGACAATCAATAAATACCTCATGCTCTGACTTCGTTACATAACGGTTCACCATACGTGCATGCTACGGGAATCACAAACCTTAAAACAAGTATTTCTACTAATCCACAACTACCCACTAGCATGACTCTAATATCACCATCTTTATATCGTAAAACTATTGCAAGGAATGAAACACATCATATTCAGTGATCTGCAAGTTTTATGTAGGATTTTATGACTAACCATGTGAATGACCAGTTCCTGTCATCTCTCTAAATAGATATAAGTGAAGCAAGAGAGTTTAATTCTTTCTACAAAGATATGCCCACGCTCTAACAAATATAAGTGAAGCAAAAGAGCATTCTACAAATGGCGGTTTTCTATGTAAAGAGAAACAGGCAATCCAAACTTCAAATGATATAAGCGAAGCACATGAAGCATTCTACAAAGCCATACTCAAAAGATATAAGTGAAGTGCATAGAGCATTCTATAAATCAACCAAGTAATATCTCGTACCAGCATGGTGCATAAAAGAAAAATGAAAACTAAATGCAAAAGATGCTCCAAGATCTGCACATATCACATGAATGAAACGAATCTGAAAACATACCGATACTTGTTGAAGAAAGATGGGATGCCTTCCGGGGCATCCCCAAGCTTAGACGCTTGAGTCTCCTTGAATATTTACTTGGGGTGCCTTGTGCATCCCCAAGCTAGAGCTCTTGCCTCTCTTCCTTCTTCTCACATCGAGACCTTCTCGATCATCGAACACTTCATCCGCACAAAACTTCAACAGAAAACTCGATAAGATTCGTTAGTATAATAAAGCAAATCACTACTCTAAGTATTGTTGCAAACCAATTCATATTTTGTTTTTGCATTTTTTCTACTGTAATATAACTTTTCCATGGCTTAATCCACTGATATAAATCGTTAATTTCATCAAAACAAGCAAACTATGCATCAAAAGCAGAATCTGTCTAAAACAGAACAGTCTGTAACAATCTGAACATTCACCATACTTATGATACTTGAAAAGTTCTGCCAAAATTAGTAAAAAAATCATATAAAGACAGTGCAAAAGGAATCAGAACCGTTTGACGTTCCAGTAAAAAAAGTAAAATCACGCACTACAGCCAAAGTTTTTGTCCTGCACCGTACAAACCAACAAGCAAAGTAAACATCCTAAAGGCAAACCTTGGCACATTATTTTTATAATATGATGGAATTGTACAAGGGGGTAATTATTTTTGTTGAAAAGTTTCTATAATCAAGGGTCACATAGTTTCCATGAGCATGAACAAAGTTCAAGGCTAGCTCCCACTTCAACAATGCTTGTCTCTCTCACTTTTGCTTTTCTTTTTGAAAGAGTTTTGGGTTCCCCTCTTTATTTTTGTTGTTTTTAAACTATATGAAAGCACTCAACAGAAATAAATGACTCTCTAAAACTTTCGTGTTGTCTCCCTGGCAGCGCTTTCTTTAAAGCCATTAAGCTAGGCATATAGTGCTCAAGTAATGAATCTACCTGGATCCCAAGGTATATCAAAGCCAATTAACAATGATTTATAATTTAGTAATGAGCACAAAGTAACATATATCATGCAACAACGAAGTCTAACTCTCTTCCTTTGCATCGGCATGTCATAAAAGAACAATGCATGCACACATAGTAAAGGCCAATGCATAGTATAAACAGTTTCTTGCATTTTTATCGTGTGGGAAACATAGAGAGGTGGAGATATAGTTCCTCTCTCATAATAATTACAAGTAGGATGTAACGCCCTCGATGCGGCTATATCTCCCACGTGTCGAAGCACGACTTAGAGGCATAACCGCATTGAAAGCAATGTCGCAAGTGAGGTAATCTTCACACAACCCATGTAATACATAAGGGGGAAAGATACATAGTCGGCTTACAATCGCCACTCACACAAATACATGAATAAAGCATTACAACATCCAAATACAATCAAGGTCCGACTACGGAACCAAAATAAAAGAAGAACCCCAAATGCGACAAAGGTCCCCGATCGACCCGACTGGGCTCCACTACTGATCAACTAGAACGAAACAACACGAAGGACAAGATCTTCATCGAGCACCTCCTTGAGCTTGGTTGCATCGTCTGCACGGACTCATCGGCACCTGCAAGCTGGTTTTGGAACTATCTGTGAGCCACGGGGACTCAGCAATCTCGCACCCTTGCGATCAAGACTATTTAAGCTTAAGGGAAAGGTAAAGGTAAGAGGTGGAGCTGCAGCAAGCGACTAGCATATATGGTGGCTAACATACGCAAAAGAGAGCGAGAAGAGAAGGCAAAGCACGATCGAGAAACTATGATCAAGAAGTGATCCTAGAACAACCTACGTCAAGCATAACTCCAACAACCGTGTTCACTTCCCGGACTCCGCCGGAAAGAGACCATCACGGTTACACACGCGGTTGATTCATTTTAATTAAGGTCAACTTCAGGTTTTCTACAACCGGACATTAACAAATTCCCATCTGCCCATAACCGCGGGCACGGCTTTCGAAAGTTCAAATCCCTGCAGGGGTGTCCCAACTTAGCCCATCACAAGCTCTCACGGTCAATGAAGGAATAGACCTCCTCCCGAGACATTCCGATCAGACTCGGTATCCCGGTACAACAAGACACTTCGACAAGTTAAAACAAATCCAGCAACACCGCCCGAATGTGCCGACAAATCCCAATAGGAGCTGCACATATCTCTTTCTCAGGGCACACTCAGATTGTCTTAGGTACGGGTAGGCCAGCCCAGAGTTGCCCCTGGTAGCCACCGACAGCTGACAGGTGGACCAACACTCAGAGGAGCACTGGCCCGGGGGTTTAAAATAATGATGACCCTTGGGCGCGCGACCCCCAAGGGAAAAGAAAAGGCTAGGAGGCGAATGGTAAAACCAATGTTGGGCATTGCTAGAAAAGCTTTAATCAAGGCGAACTATCAAGGGGTTCCCATTATAACCCAACCACGTAAGGAACGCAAAAATCTGGGAACATAACACCGATATGACGGAAACTAGGGCGGCAAGAGTGGAACAAAACACCAGGCATAAGGCCGAGCCTTCCACCTTTTACCAAGTATATAGATGCATTAATTAAATAAGACATATAGTGATATCCCAACAAGTAAACATGTTCCAACCAGGAACAACATCTCCATGTTCTAACAAGGAACAAAACTTCAATCTTCACCTGCAACTAACAACGCTATAAGAGGGGCTGAGCAAAGCGGTAACATAGCCAATCAACGGTTTGCTAGGACAAGGTGGGTTAGAGGCTTGGTTCAATAATATGGGAGGCATGATAAGCAAGTGGTAGGTATCGCAGCATAGGCATAGCAAAAGAGCGAGCAACTAAGCAAGCAAAGATAGAAGTGATTTCGAGGGTATGATCATCTTGCCTGAGATCCCGCAAGGAAGAAGAACGAGTCCATGAAGAAGACAAACGGACGTAGTCGAACGGTTCCTCACAAACGCGACGTTATCGGAACCAACCCGAAGAAGCAACACCGGAAAAGAGCAAACAACCTAGTAAACAACCACCACATAGACATGGCATGATGCGCAAACAAGAATGATGCATGTCCGGTTTAAAGAGGGCATGGCATGGCAAAGTGCAACAACCAAAACTACAAATTAAGTGGAGCTCAATATGCAACGAGTTGCATATTGACGGAGCACCACATCAATTATTTAGTTCGATCTCGTTTATGTACCCAACAATATTAAATGTTGTTAAACATGGCAAGAGGGTGAAGCAAAAGAAAACTACCCATCTAGTCAAGTTTAAATGAGGCCGGAAGCAACGAACAACATTTCCGGAAACTCCTCATGAGCATATTTTAAAGTTTGGTACTGTTCTGCCCTAAACAACATTTTAGAGTTTTTAAACATGCAAAGTGAGTCCACCATGTTAAACTAGGCAAAATTCTACCCCATTTACATATAAAGTTTATTAAATTCGGAGCTACGGTTGAATAGTTATGAATTAAAGCATTTTAGCATGGCATAGGAGCAAAATAATGCAAACATCATTTTAAAAATTTTAACATGGCAAGAAAGTGGCATATTATTAATCTACACATAATTTTAAGCAAGTTTCATATATAAATTATTTTAAACCGATGCACGGTTGAGGAGTTATTAAATGCATGAAGTAAGAGGGTTTTTCTGCAATTCTGTCAACTCTGGATAAATAGACAAATTCGCAGAACAGGAAAAAAAACTATACTGGGCTGAATCTAAGGAGAGGCCCAGTAAGGCAATAGGCGCAACATAACTATCAAACGCACAGGCACATAATAGCGGAGGGGCTGGGCTATGCTCACATCGGGCCATGGGCCAAAAGTGGAGAAGCAGTTGGGCCGGTTGTGGTGATGAGAAGATGTTGATGGACCTCGGTGCTCTCGTGGCCCAGGCGTGGGGACGATACAGGGGCGTGGTCAACGGGCGTAGTGTTTGTGGTCGTCTCGCTCGACCACAGAGAAGCAGAGGACGCAGAGGCGCGATGCAGGGGCAGGGGGCGAGCGCTCCATCAACGGGCGGCGCGCCGGCGGCGGGAAACAACGAGGATGGTCGGAGAAATAGATCTGGGCGTCGAAGAACCCATCTCCGGCGGGGCTGACTGGAGACCAGGAGGAAGGGAACCCGTGGCGGTGTGCGCATGATGCAGAGGAGGCCTCAGTTGCCTCGCAGCGTACTCCGGTGAGGAACAGCGACTCGCGGAACGGCAGCATTCTCTGGCGAAGTGTCAAGGCAGGGGCGAGGTCGAGCTCGGGGAGGCGCGATTCAGAGGAGGTTGACATGGCGCCCGTGCTGTTATTCGAAGCAGGTAACGAGCGGCGTTGGCGGGACTCATCTCCGGCGAGGAACGGGCAGCGGACGGCGGGAACGGGACCGCGACTTGGGGCGAGGTAGAGGCAGCAGGTCCGGCAACGACGAGGATGGCCGAGACCCGACAGATCCGAGGCCACGACGACGACATCGGATGGAGACGAGGCCGGCAATTGTTGAAGCTCCGAACGATCATGGCTCCTGTGCGAAGAACACACGGTTGAGAGAGAGGTCAGAGAGAGATGGAGAGAAGAATAGGAGGAGGGACAAGAGAAGAGATGGGTGCGAAGCTCATCTGTTGGTCAACGGCGACGGTGCAGGACAGCGTCGGGCACGGGAGGCAGCGCAGGGGAGGCTCGGACGCAGAGGTGGCTGGGGATCGAGCCTCCTGCTCGATCTGTAGACGGGCACGACGACGAATCGAAAGGAGGAGGTGGAGGCTTTTGGTTGGCGTGGCGGTGAACACGAGGAGGGGAAGGAGACTGCGCTGGTTGGGCAGGTGGATCGGGGAGATCCCGATGAGGATTTGGGAGATAAGGGCGGCGGCGGCGGCAGGGACAAGCCCCTAGTTTTTAGGGTTGGGTCCGTATATATATAGCAGGTGGAAATAGTTAGGGGCTATCGGACCCCTACGATCGTAATCGGACGGTCGCGAATAAAATAGCTAGGGAGTCCAAATAAGAAAACGGTGACGTTTTGTAGACGTTTGGAGATGACCCGGACACAACGGTGACGACTGCCCGGGTCGGGTCCGGGACAACTTTCGGACGCGCGCGAGGGGGGCTGCGGGCTGACGAGAGAGGTTAGGTTGGGCCCGGCGGTAGGTAGTGAGCTGTGTAGGCGGTCTCGAGCTGAGAGAAGAGAAGAGAGGGGAAGGCTCGGCGACTGTTTTCGGAGACCGAAAACGTCCGACGTTAGACCGGCTATATTGCCGCTATAGTTTAACGGTTGGGCTATTAAACGAGCTCCGAATGCGATGAAACTTGGCAGGCGACCTACTAACAACATAACAACACCGCACGCCAACTTTCATCCCATTCCGAGAACATTTTCTGGCCACTTATAAAATACTATTTCGGACATGCCGTGGGCGCGTGCAAGTGTGGTTGGACTCAGAACGGACAACGGAAGGGACGGGGAGACCCGGACGGATGCAAGTTTTGAAAACATGATGATGCAATGCACATGATGACATGACAAGATGCAACACGCAAGCGAATGACATGGCAACGACGGCGAATAACTGGACGACAACTGGCACATCAGTCTCGGGGCGTTACATAGGAGCAGCAAGCACATGCATATTATATTCATCAAAATCATCATGTGTAGTAGTAAAAGGCAACCCATCAATATAATCCTTAATAGGTGCAAACTTCTCCGATATAGTGTAGTTGGGAGAATTCAAAAAGATAATAGGACTATCATGCGTGGGTGCAGTAGCAACAATTCCATGTTTAACATAAAGAACTATAGCAAGTTCATCTCCATAAGCATAATTCATATTGGCATCTTGGCCACAAGCATAGCAAGCATCATCAAAAAGGGATATTTCAAAAGAATCAACGGGATCATAGCAATTATCATAGCATTCATCCTTCGGTAAGCATGAAGGGAAATTAAACAATGTATGAATTGAAGAGTTACTCTCATTAGAAGGTGGGCACAGGTGATCAATCCGCTCTTCCTCCTTTTGTTCTTCGCTCTCCTCCTCGTCTTTTTCATCCAATGAGCTCACGGTTTCATCTTCTTCTTCTTCCATAGATTCCTGCAAAATATTAGTCTCTTCTTGGACAGCGGAGACTTTCTCAATAAGCGCATTAATATAGGAATTATATTTATAATTATCATAGCAATATTTTAGGATAGCTAAATTTTCAGGCCTATAAACATCATCATCAAAAGCTTCATTCTTTTCAAACAAAGATTCAATTTCATAAGCACCCTTAAAAGCAACAAATTCTTCTATTTGTTCCACATCATAGTAATCATATATACCATTAGCATAAGAAGCTAAGGTTTCATTATCATTAAATTTGCATGAAAAGGGAAGGTGTGGAGCCTTCATCCTAGAGCAACAAGTATAATCATAACTCAAGCATACTTGCCGAGCATACCACTTCAATATATAAATTTGATCCCATAATAGTTTCCCTTTCTGTGTCAAGCGATAATCCCTAAAGTATTCACGTTGATCCAACGTTACTCCCATTACCAGATTGAATGGGGTTTTCTCAGGATTATCAAAGTAGTACATAATTTCTGTCACATAACGAGCATCGAGGGTTTTAGGAGGTTCCTCATCTCCATGAGCAGCAAGTACACCTAATTATTTTGGTATTTCGTGTTCCATATCCATAACCAAAGATAAATAACAACTAAGAACAGCAAATAAAAATTACTTAGTGATAAAGCAAACAAGCACACACGAGAATATTCACCCCACGCTATTGCTCCCCGGCAACAGCGCCAGAAAAAGGTCTTGATAACCCACAATTATAGGGGATCATAACAGTTTTCGATAAGTAAGAGTGTTGAACCCAATGAGGAGCTAAAGGTAGAACAAATATTCCCTCAAGTTCTATCGACCACCGATACAACTCTACGCACGCTTGACGTTCGCTTTACCTAGAACAAGTATGAAACTAGAAGTATTTTGTAGGTGTTGTTGGATAGGTTTGCAAGGTAATAAAGAGCATGTAAATAAAAAGCTAGGGGATGTTTAGATAAATACACAACTAAGTTAGGTTTAGTAGAGAGCTTGTTGTTACGAGAAAGTTATTTGTCCCTAGGCAATCGATAACTAGACCGTTAATCATTATTGCAATTTTATATGAGGGAGAGGCATAAGCTAACATACTTTCTCTACTTGGATCATATGCACTTATGATTGGAACTCTAGCAAGCATCCGCAACTACTAAAGATCATTAAGGTAAAACCCAACCAGAGCATTAAAGCATCAAGTCCTCTTTATCCCATACGCAAACAACCTACTTACTCGATTCTGTGCTTCTGTCACTCACGCCACCCACCATAAGCAAATCATGAACATATTGCAAACCCTACAGTGGGAATCCCTCACACTTCCACGACATGGAGAGCACCATAGGACAGCACCAATAATAAAACATGCAACTCAAACCAATCACGATCATCAAATAACCCATAGGACAAAACAGATCTACTCAAACATCATAGGATAGCCATACATCATTGGGAAATAATATATAGCGTTGAGCACCATGTTTAAGTAGAGATTACAGCGGGTAAGAGAGGGATTACACCGCTTCATAGAGGGGGGAGAGTTGGTGATGATGGCGGTGAAGTTGTTGGTGAAAATTGCGGTGATGATGATGGCCCCCGGTGGCACTCCGGCACCACCGGAAGCGAGGGGGGAGAGCCCCCCTCCTTCTTCTTCTTCCTTGACCTCCTCCCTAGATGGGAGAAGGGTTTCCCCTCTGTTCCATGGCCTCCATGGCGTGGGAGGGGCGAGAGCCCCTCCGAGATTGGATCTGTCTCTCTGTCTCTCTCTGTTTCTGCGTTCCCAGATTCTACCCTTTCATTGTTTCTTATATTCCTGGAGATCCATAACACCGATTGGGCTGAAATTTTAACATGATCTCTATCCGGATATTAGCTTTATTGCGGCGAAATAAGGGCATCAACCGCCTTACGGGGTGGCCACGAGGGTCAGGGGCGCGCCTACCCCCCTGGGGCGCGCCCCCTGCCTCATGGCCCCCTCGGGCATCGTCTCGCGTGGATTTTTCTTCCCAAAAATCATATATATTCCAAAATAATCTCCGGAAGTTTTTATCCCATTTGGACTCCGTTTGATATGGATATTCTGCGAAACAAAAAACATGCAACAAACAGGAACTGGCACTGGGCACTTGATCAATATGTTAGTCCCAAAAATAGTATAAAAAGTTGCCAAAAGTATATGAAAGTTGCATAATATTGGCATGGAACAATCAAAAATTATAGATACGATGGAGACGTATCACTTAGCACTTGATCGTTTAGTATGTTGCTATTGCTTTCTTCATGACTTATACATGTTCCTATGACTATGAGATTATGCAACTCCCGTTTACCGAAGGAACACTTTGTGTGCTACCAAATGTCACAACGTAACTGGGTGATTATAAAGGTGCTCTATAGGTGTCTCCGAAGGTACTTGTTGAGTTGGCGTATTTTGAGATTAGGATTTGTCACTCTGATTGTCGGACAGGCATCTCTGGGCCCTCTCGGTAATGCACATCACGATAAGCCTTGCAAGCAATGTGACTAATGAGTTAGTTGCGGGATGATGTATTACGGAACGAGTAAAGAGACTTGCCGGTAATGAGATTAAACTAGGTATTGAGATACCGACGATCGAATCTCGGGCAAGTAACATACCGATGACAAAGGGAACAACGTATGTTGTTATGCGGTTTGACCGATAAAGATCTTAAATATGTAGGAGCCAATATGAGCATCCATGTTCCGCTATTGGTTATTGACCGAAGACGTGTCTCGGTCATGTCTACATAGTTCTCAAACCCGTAGGGTCCGCACGCTTAAAGTTTGGTGACGATCGGTATTATGAGTTTTTGTGTTTCGATGTACCGAAAGTAGTTCGGAGTCCCGGATATGATCACGGACATGACAAGGAGTCTCGAAATGGTCGAGACGTAAAGATCGATATATTGGACGACTATATTCGGACGCCGGAAGTGTTTCGAGTGGTTTCGGATAAAAACCGGAGTACCGTAGCGGTGCTTAGGCGAAGCCCTGCGTCGGTAGCATCATCATCACCGTCACCACGCCGTTGTGCTGACGAAACTCTCCTGTGAAGCTTTGCTGGATCGGAGCTCGCGGGACGTCATCGAGTTGAACGTGTGCAGAACTCGGAGGTGTCGTGCGTTCGGCACTTGGATCGGTCGGATCGTGAAGACATACGACTACATCCACCACGTTGTACTAACGCTTCCACATTCGGTCTACGAGGGTACGTGTACATACTCTCCCCTCTCGTTGCTATGCATCACCATGATCTTGTGTGTGCGTAGGAATTTTTTTGAAATTACTACATTCCCCAACAGTGGCATCCGAGCCAGGTTTTATGCGTAGATGTTATATGCACGAGTAGAACACAAGTGATTTGTGGGCGATACAAGTCATACTTCTTACCATCATGTCACACTTTGGTTCGGCGGTATTGTTGGATGAAGCGGCCCGGACCGACATTATGCATACGCTTACGCGAGACTGGTTCTACCGACGTGCTTTGCACATAGGTGGCTGGCGGGTGCCAGTTTCTCCAACTTTAGTTGAACCGAGTGTGGCTACGGCCGGTCCTTGAGAAGGTTAAAACATCACTAACTTGACGATCTATCATTGTGGTTTTGATGCATAGGTAAGAACGGTTCTTGCTAAGCCTGTAGCAGCCACGTAAAACTTGCAACAACAAAGTAGAGGACGTCTAACTTGTTTTTGCAGGGCATGTTGTGATGTGATATGGTCAAGGCATGATGCTATATTGTATGAGATGATCATGTTTTGTAACCGAGTTATCGGCAACGGGCAGGAGCCATATGGTTGTCGCTTTATTGTATGCAATGCAATCGCATTGTAATTGCTTTACTTTATCACTAAGCGGTAGCGATAGTCGTAGAAGCAATAGTTGGCGAGACGACAACGATGCTACGATGGAGATCAAGGTGTCGCGCCAGTGACAATGGTGATCATGATGGTGCTTCGGAGATGGAGATCACAAGCACAAGATGATGATGGCCATATCATATCACTTATATTGATTGCATGTGATGTTTATCTTTTATGCATCTTATTTTGCTTTGATTGACGGTAGCATTATAAGATGATCTCTCACTAAATTTCAAGATAAAAGTGTTCACCCTGAGTATGCACCGTTGCCAAAGTTCGTCATGCCGAGACACCACGTGATGATCGGGTGTGATAAGCTCTACGTTCATCTACAATGGGTGCAAGCGAGTTTTGCACACGCAGAATACTCAGGTTAAACTTGACGAGCCTAGCATATGCAGATATGGCCTCGGAACACTGAGACCGAAAGGTCGAGCATGAATCATATAATAGATATGGTCAACATAGTGATGTTCACCATTGAAAACTACTCCATCTCACGTGATGATCGGACATGGTTTAGTTGATATGGATCACGTGATCACTTAGATGATTAGAGAGATGTCTATCTAAGTGGGAGTTCTTAAGTAATATGATAATTGAACTTAAATTTATCATGAACTTAGTACCTGATAGTATTTTGCTTGTCTATGTTATTGTAGATAGATGGCCCGTACTGTTGTTCCGTTGAATTTTAATGCGTTCCTTGAGAAAGCAAAGTTGAAAGATGATGGTAGCAATTACATGGACTGGGTCCGTAAGGATTATCCTCATTGCTGCACAGAAGAATTACGTCCTGGAAGCACCGCTGGGTGCCAGGCCTGCTGCTGATGACGTTAAGAACGTCTGGCAGAGTAAAGCTGATCACTACTCGATAGTTCAGTGTGCCATGCTTTACGGCTTAGAACCGGGACTTCAACGACGTTTTGAACATCATGGAGCATATGAGATGTTCCAGGAGTTGAAGTTAATATTTCAAGCAAATGCCCGGATTGAGAGATATGAAGTCTCCAATAAGTTCTGTAGCTGCAAGATGGAGGAGAATAGTTCTATTAGTGAACATATATCAAAATGTCTGGGTATCATAATCACTCGACTCAACTGGGAGTTAATCTTCCTATTGATAGTGTCATTGACAGAATTCTTCAATCACTGCCACCAAGCTACAAGAGCTTCGTAATGAACTATAATATGCAAGGGACGAATAAGACAATTCCTGAGCTCTTCGCATGCTAAAGGCAGCGGAGGGAGAAATCAAGAAGGAGCGTCAAGTGTTGATGGTCAACAAGACCACCAGTTTCAAGAAAAAGGGTAAAGGGAAGAAGAAGGGGAACTTCAAGAAGAACATCAAACAAGTTGCTGCTCAGGAGAAGAAACCCAAGTCTGGACCTAAGCCTGAGACTGAGTGCTTCTACTGCAAACAGACTGGTCACTGGAAGTAGAACTGCCCCAAGTATTTGGCGGATAAGAAGGATGGCAAGGTGAACAAAGGTATATGTGATATACATGTTATTGATGTGTACTTACCAGAGCTCGCAGTAACACCTGGGTATTTGATACTAGTTCTATTGCTAATATTTACAACTCGAAACAGGGACTACGGATTAACCGAAGACTGGCTAAGGACGAGGTGACGATGCGCGTGGAAAATGGTTCCAAAGTCGATGTGATCGCCGTCGGCACGCTACCTCTACATCTACCTTCGGGATTAGTTTTAGACCTAAATAATTGTTATTTCGTGCCAGCGTTAAGCATGAACATTATATCTGGATCTTGTTTGATGCGAGACGGTTATTCATTTAAATCTGAGAATAATAGTTGTTCTATTTATATGAGTAATATCTTTTATGGTCATGCACCCTTGAAGAGTGATCTATTTTTGTTGAATCTCGATAGTAGTGATACATATATTCATAATGTTGAAGCCAAAAGATGCAGAGTTGATAATGATAGCGCAACTTATTTGTGGCACTGCCATTTGGGTCATATCACCACAAAAAAATACACTTCCGTGATGATATGTGTTTGTCACAGTAGGTCGCGTTTTTTGTCATGCATGTACATCCATGATGATTTTATGACAGAATCAAGATAGTCATACATGTGCTGTCGTAGAAGTGTTCCATGACATTACCAAAATTATCATCACGGAAGTGTGCACTTCCATGATGATAAATCGCGCGTCATAGAAGTGCTTTCGTCAAGGGTGACCGACACGTGGCATCCACCGTAACGGAATGCCGTTAAGCTATCGGGTCGGGTTTTGGATCCAATAACCCGTTAACAGCCCCGGCCAATGGGGATTTTCCACGTGTAAAATCATCATTGGCTGGAGGAAACACATGTCAGCTCATCGTTGGGACAGATGTCATCCACTCATTGGACAGAAGGCGCCTATGATACATCGACACGTGGCACGGCCCAACAGAGGCCCATTCTTGTGAAAAGGCCAGCCCGTTTGACTTGGTCAAAAGGTGGCGGGCCGGCCCATGCAAGGCCTGTTAACGGCCTGTTCGCATATAGCCCATTTACAGCCCGCTAACCCAAGGCCCATTACGCCCTATCCGAATTAGGCCCAGTAGCGTCATCTGGGCCATCCAATATGATTCCAGCCCGTTTTCACTTCTGGCCCATGTATGGCCCATGACGTCTTTCGGCCCATATGAGGCCCTATGTAACTCTTGGCCTATTAACGGCCCGTGGCGAAACTGACCCGTAATGAACAGTGTATCACTTTACACCCATTAACGGCCCTTGGTGAAACTGGCCTGTAATGAACTGTGTATCACTTTATACCCATTAATGGCCCGTTTTTCTGTTGGGCCGTTTCCAGCCCATGTTATCTTTCGGCCTTCTCAGAGCCCATTTATTCTTGGGCTCATTTCCAGCATTCGTTTACTTACGGCCCGTTATTATCATTTTCTGCTTGTGGGCCAAATTTAGCATGTGGTTATAGTCGGCCCATCTGTGGTCCGTTAATACGTTGGGCCATTTTCATAGTGTCATCAAATACGGCCTATTAATGATGGCCCATTTACGGCTATACTGCGGCCTGTTATTGACCCATGTTTGGCCAGTCGATCATATGTCCCGTATAAGGCCCATTGATGATACGGCCCGTAGAAGGCCCATTGTTTCTACGGCCCGTAGAAAGCCCATTGTTTCTACGGCCCGTCGAAGGCCTACTGTTTCGACGGCCCGTAGAAGGCCCACTATTTCTACGGCTCGTAGGAGGCCCAATGTCACTACAGTAAATATTAGCCCATGGTTATTGTGGCCTAGTTTTAAAAAATAGGTTATTGCAGCCACTAGCAAACCGCGACAAAAGAACTGCACTGACTACAAGCAAACAAATAAGACAACAAGGAAATAAATAAGCAAGCAACTTATGCTAGGCTATCACGACTATTACACATATTACATCCACTGGGCATCAAAGTTCGCCACTAGTGCAAATATAGGGAACAAAGCAGCATATAAACGCCGCAGCAAAACAAGTCCAGAACTGAAACCACTTCAGAAGAGTTCAATAAACAATATCCTGGGTACCCATAATGCTGGCAAGATGCTTAGCAAGCTTATTAACTTTCTCTTGTTTGGCGCTTAAATCCTCGAGCGCTTGCTGTTGCACAAGAAAGGACTGGTGTTTATCAGCCACAGTAACTTGCTGTTTGAGTTACTGGCCAGTACCGCTGGCACAAGCGCTTGTAGCTAGCCAGTACCCCTGTCCTGTTCAAGAACCCCCTCCAATTCAAATGGCTGATAAACAAGAAAAGAAATTGAACGTACAGACAATGTATGATAGACAGATGTGGTAATTCACATATATGTTGTCTAACCAAATAGGACAGCATGACACAGTTTCACATATATGATGCCTAACTAAACAGGATAGCATGACACAGTTTCAGATATATGATGGATAACTTAACCGGATATAATGGCATAATTCAACATATGATGAGTACCTAAACAGGATGACATGACACAACTATATGATGTCTTTCTAAAATAGGTTGGGATGAAATAATTCACATACATGTTGTCTAAGTATACAGGATGGCATGATATAATTGACATAATTGATTCATATACTAAGCAGCTGGCACTCGCATGTATGGTCTCTAAACTAAGCAGATAGAATTCAATATTGTGCATATGATGCCTAAACTAAGCAATGCAAGACACCATATGCATCATATGAGAAATATAAACATTGCAACTTAGAGCATACACCTCAGGTGGGATATAGGACTGGTCATCTGTCTCTGAATCCTCCTCTGAGGAGCTCCCTGTAACCATCGAGATATATGCTTCAACATGTACCATTGCCTGCTCTGAAGACCTTGTTTTCACTCCAGATTTTTCCATAACCGGCTCAAATGGCTGATACACATGAAGAGTAGTTCAATATACACAGATTGTCGACAAATGGAATACGTAATGAAAAAAAGATGGCATGAGATAATTCACATATATGATGCCTGGCTCCATGGCGGTGCATAATTCACATATATGATAACTGGCTGAAAAACATGGCATTGCATAATTCACATATCTGATATAGAAAGCAAACAGGCGGCATTCACACAAAGCATGTCTAATCTAAGCAGATGGCATGGCAATTCAAGACACCATATGCATGATATGAGCAATATAACCCAGCCAAGTTAGAGCATGCACCTCGGGGGGGGGGGATAGTCATCTCTCTCTGAATCCTCCTCTGAGGAGCTATCTGTAACCAGCAAGAAATCTGCATCGACAGGTAGCACTGACTGCTTAGAAGACCTTGTTTTCACTCCAGATTTTCCCATGACCGACTCAAATGGCTGATGCACAGGAAGAGTAGATGAATGTATAAACATTGTTGACAAATGGAATACATTATGGAAAAAATATGGCACGATGCAATTCACATAATACGATGACTGGCTAAATAGGATGGCATTGCATGATTCACGTATATGATGCCTGGCTAAAGAAGATGGCATTGCATAATTCCCATATACTCCCTTTGTTCCTAAATATTTGTCTTTTTAGAGATTTCAAATGGACTACCACATACGGATGTATATAGACACATTTTAGAGTGTAGATTCACTCATTTTGTTCCGTATGTAGTCACTTGTTGAAATCTCTAAAAAGACAAATATTTAGGAATGGTGGGAGTATGATATAGAAACCAAACAGGTGGCATTCACACAAAGCAAATCTAAACTAAGCTGATGACATATAAGATGTATAATGTAAGCAATGCAAGGCGCCATATGCATGATATGACCAACATCAGCATGCCAGGTTAGAGCAAACATCTCAGGTGGTAAACAGGAGTGGTCGGCTCCTTCTGAATATCCATCTGAACAGTTATCTTCCTCTGGAATACAATCTGGAAATGCAGGAGGGGGGAACTTCGCCCACCATGGAGCGGTGTCTGCATGACATTATATTCGCACGCAACAGTCTTCTCTTTTTCTCTACATGTTCAGTACGATTGTGTACAATATCTGACATGCATAATAAAAAAATAGTTAGATTTTGTAAGGCCTAAGGGGTGCATGCAAAAATCAAGACTGATGGTAGCAAACGAGTGGATGGATCCAAAACTAATGATAGCAGGTAGATTATAGCTTCAGTTTAAAAAGATAGACAATGGATCATCTATTGTTTGTTGCCCACCCAACATGAACCACATAGAAGACCTAGATGAACCAGATAGTAGACAGATACTATTCGTTGCTGGCTCGATATGAGACCCATGGGCAATTCAAAACTCAAGATTGAACGATAAAGTCGCAGGTAATAATAACCGATGTATAACGTAAGCAAACACGAAAGACTGCGACCTCTCTTCCGGAACTGTGTAGTCCTCAGGTTCATCTGCTCAAGTCGATGATGGTAATGCAGTTGGCGTGGCTACCGGCAACGGGGAAGATGATCTGAGGCGGCGAAAGGAAGTCTGCAGGGGGGATCTCTGCTGCAGTGAACGCTTCTGTCGATGGTGCACCTTAGGTGGGGTGGATGACGGCACGGCAGGAGCAGGACATAACACACAGAGTTTTCTTTGATGCCTATATGAAAATGAAGTAAATCGGTAAGGGCTCCTTAGAATTGGAGGATTCTATAAACGCAGGGACAGGAAAAACACAGGAAATAGGATAGGAATGCACGTGCAAAACAGAGCATTTGGAAACATAGGGTTTCAGTCAACCTGGGTGTTTGGCTGACATGAATTGGAAGAACATAGGAATGGAGAAACAAAGTGATGCGACGAGTGTACAACCTCTTTGGCATAGCCTTGTGGACCTCAGCATCATTGGGTTGGACGAGGAGGATGGTGATGATGATGGTGTGACTGTCAGAGGCAGGGAAGAAGATCCGAGGCCTCTGGAAACGGCACCGAGGGTACTGCTCCGCTGTGATGGACGGTTCCGTCGTTGGAGCAGCTCCGCTAAGGTGTACGGCGACGAGGCTGAAGCATGACAAGATAGACAACGTTAATCTGAAGTGGGACCCTAATATCATCTGCAATAGATGATTTAAAATACATCACCAAAAAGTGCTAGATGTAAAACGCATCAGCCGCGCCACGGCTGCTCCGACAGATGCTGTAAGTACTGTTCACTCTGAACTTAACTGAAGAAAATGAACTTCACAGTCGAAACTGGATTTTACGGTCGAAACTGATTGAACTAGTAACAGAGCATTGCAATAGATGTTTAGGGCGTTCGAGCACTAGTAGCAGAGAAGCAGTGATCTAAATCAGCAGACGCACGACCAGGGAACGCACTAGCAGAGAGCAAGTAATGCAGTAGCACCACGAGCGAGTGCTAAAGCAGCAACTCCTGTAGCTGCCGGAGGTCGTGCAGCAGCATCAGCGCAAGCGAGAGAAAGAGCAGAGCAGCAGCACAAACGAAAGTAGGAGCAGTGCAGCAGCGCGACCGACAACAAGAACAGAGCCGCAGCGCGAGCGAGAGCCGGAGCAGCTGCAGGTAATGCCGTTGTGGAAGTCGCCGCCGAGGAAGCAATGACATGGGGGAGAGACGCCGTGGATGATGTGGCCGGCGACGGCGCCGTCGATGGAGACACGCCATGTCTGCTCGGTATCGAGCACCGTCAGCCCCGTGAGATCGAATAAAAGATAAAATGCAGCGGTGAGTGCAGAACCTCCTTGGTGGCGCCGAGTTGGCCTCGACTTCATCAGAGGAATTGGTGAGGGCGTTGTGGTTCCGGTAGGGCAGGTCAAGACGGCGCTGTGGGGATTGAGGTGACGCGATAGACGAGGCGAACGTCGGGGCAGCTCCTTGGAGGTGGAGGACGGGGCGGCTGATCCGGCGGGACGACGAGATCGACAACGGATCCTCATCCGACGCGGCAGATGAGGGACGGCGAGCTGTTGCGGTGGACGATGTAGTTGGGGAAGAGTCTCCGGCTGGGCGGCGGTCGGGAGGCCAACGGAGGAGCGTGGTGTTTCGTGAGTTTTGGCGGCCTCAATGTATGAATGGGGGGCGAAGGGGGAGGCGTGAGCCAAGCTTAGGGACATGCTTGTCCGAAATGTAGGGTAAGTTACCAGCGTACCCCCACCGGTTTTGACACCGCGACATGGAACTTCATCTCCGGTTGAGGGGTAGTGTTGGGGAACGTAGCAGAATCTTAAATTTTTATACGCATCACCAAGATCAATCTATGGAGTCATCTAGCAACGAGGGAGAGGGGAGTGCATCTACATACCCTTGTAGATCGCGAGCGGAAGCGTTCAAGAGAACGGGGTTGATGGAGTCGTACTCGTCGTGATCCAAATCACCGATGACCTAGCGCCGAACGGACGGCACCTCCGTGTTCAACACACGTACGGTTGGGAAGACGTCTCCTCCAACTTGATCCAACAAGGGGGAAGGAGAGGTTGATGGAGATCCAGCAGCACGACGGCGCGGTGGTGGAAGCAACGGCAATCTCGGCAGGGCTTCGCCAAGCTTAGCGAGAGGGAGAGGTGTCACGGGAGGGAGAGGGAGGCGCCAGGGGCTAGGGTGCGGCTGCCCTCCCTCCCCCCACTATATATAGGACCCCTAGGAGGGCGCCGGCCCTAGGAGATGGGATCTCCAAGGGGGCGGCGGCCAAGGGGGGTGGAGTGCCCCCCAAGCCAAGTGGGGCGCCCCCCACCCCTAGGGTTTCCAACCCTAGGCCCAGGGGGAGGCCCAAGGGGGGTGCACCAGCCCACTAGGGGCTGGTTCCCCTCCCATTTCAGCCCATGGGGCCCTCCGGGATAGGTGGCCCCACCCGGTGGTCCCGGTACAATACCGATTACCCCGAAACTTTCCCGATGGCCGAAACTTGACTTCCTATATATAAATCTTCACCTCCGGACCATTCCGGAACTCCTCGTGACGTCCGGGATCTCATCCGGGACTCCAAACAACTTTCAGGTTACCGTATACTAATATCTCAACAACCCTAGCATTACCGAACCTTAAGTGTGTAGACCCTACAGGTTTGGGAGACACGCAGACATGACCGAGACGACTCTCCGGTCAATAACCAACAACGGGATCTGGATACCCATGTTGGCTCCCACATGCTCCTCGATGATCTCATCGGATGAACCACGATGTCGAGGATTCAATCAATCCCGTATACAATTCCCTTTGTCAATCGGTACGTTACTTGCCCGAGACTCGATCGTCGGTATCCCAATACCTCGTTCAATCTCGTTACCGGCAAGTCACTTTACTCGTACCGTAATGCATGATCCCGTGATCAACCACTTGGTCACATTGAGCTCATTATGATGATGCATTACCGAGTGGGCCCAGAGATACCTCTTCGTCATACAGAGTGACAAATCCCAGTCTCGATTCGTGCCAACCCAACAGACACTTCCGGAGATACCCGTAGTGTACCTTTATAGTCACCCAGTTACGTTGTGACGTTTGGCACACCCAAAGCACTCCTACGATATCCGGGAGTTGCACAATCTCATGGTCTAAGGAAATGATACTTGACATTCGGAAAAGCTATAGCAAACGAACTACACGATCTTTGAGCTATGCTTAGGATTGGGTCTTGTCCATCACATCATTCTCCTAATGATGTGATCCCGTTATCAATGACATCTAATGTCCATAGTCAGGAAACCATGACTATCTTTTGATCAACGAGCTAGTCAACTAGAGGCTCACTAGGGACGTGTTGTGGTCTATTTATTCACACATGTATTACGATTTCCGGATAACACAATTATAGCATGAACAATAAACAATTATCATGAACAAGGAAATATAATAATAACCATTTTATTATTGCCTCTAGGGCATATTTCCAACAGTCTCCCACTTGCACTAGAGTCAATAATCTAGTTACATTGTGATGAATCGAACACCCATAGAGTTCTGGTGTTGATCATGTTTTGCTCTAGGGAGAGGTTTAGTCAACGGATCTGTCACATTCAGGTCCGTATGTACTTTACAAATATCTATGTCTCCATTTGAACACTTTCACGAATGGAGTTGAAGCGACGCTTGATATGCCTTGTCTTCCTGTGAAACCTGGGCTCCTTGGCAAGGGAAATAGCTCCAGTGTTGTCACAGAAGAGAGTCATCGGGCCCGACGCATTGGGTATGACTCCTAGGTCGGTAATGAACGCCTTCACCCAGATTGCTTCTTGTGTTGCCTCCGAGGCTGCCATGTACTCCGCTTCACATGTAGATCCCGCCACAACACTTTGCTTGCAACTGCACCAGCTTACTTCCCCACCATTCAAAATATACACGTATCCGGTTTGTGACTTAGAGTCATCCAGATCTATGTCGAAGCTAGCATCGACGTAACCCTTTACGACGAGCTCTTCGTCACCTCCATAAACGAGAAACATATCCTTAGTCCTCTTCAGGTACTTCAGGATATTCTTCACCGCTGTCCAGTGTTCCATACCGGGATTACTTTGGTACCTTCCTACCAAACTTACGGCAAGGTTTACATCAGGTCTGGTACACAGCATAGCATACATGATAGACCCTATGGCCGAGGCATAGGGGACGACACTCATATTTTCTCTATCTTCTGCCGTGGTCGGGCATTGAGCCGTGCTCAATCTCGTACCTTGCAATACAGGCAAGAACCCCTTCTTTGACTGATCCATATTGAACTTCTTCAATATCTTGTCAAGGTACGTACTCTGTGAAAGACCAATGAGGCGTCTCGATCTAGCTCTATAGATCTTGATGCCTAATATGTAAGCAGCTTCTCCAAGATCCTTCATTGAAAAACACTTGTTCAAGTAGGCCTTTATGCTTTCCAAGAATTCTATATCATTTCCCATCAACAGTATGTCATCCACATACAATATGAGAAATGCTACAGAGCTCCCACTCACTTTCTTGTAAATGCAGGCTTCTGCATAAGTCTGCATAAACCCAAACACTCTGATCATCTCATCAAAACGAATGTTCCAACTCCGAGATGCTTGCACCAGCCCATAGATCGAGCGTTGGAGCTTGCACACCTTGTCAGCATTCTTAGGATCGACAAAACCTTCCGGCTGCATCATATACAATTCTTCCTTAAGGAAACCATTATGGAATGCCGTTTTGACGTCCATTTGCCATATCTCATAATCATAGAATGCGGAAATTGCTAACATGATTAGGACGGACTTCAGCTTCGCTACGGGTGAGAAAGTCTCATCGTAGTCAACCCCTTGAACTTGTCGATAATCCTTAGCGACAAGCCGAGCTTTATAGATGGTTACATTACCATCCGCGTCTGTCTTCTTCTTAAAGATCCATTTAGTTTCTATGGCTCGCCAATCATCGGGCAAGTCAGTCAAAGTCCATACTTTGTTTTCATACATGGATCCTATCTCAAATTTCATGGCTTCCAGCCATTTGTCAGAATCTGGGCCCGCCATTGCTTCTTCATAGTTCGAAGGTTCACCGTTGTCTAACAACATGATTTCCAAGACAGGGTTGTTGTACCACTCTGGTGCGGAACGTGTCCTTGTGGACCTACGAAGTTCAGTAGCAACTTGATCTGAAGTTTCATGATCATCATCATTAACTTCCTCGCTAGTCGGTGCAGGCACCTCACGAACAATTTCCTGAGCTGCGCCACTCTCCGGTTCAAGAGGCAATACTTCATCAAGTTCTAATTTCCTCCCACTTACTTCTTTCGAGAGAAACTCTTTCTCTAGAAAGGATCCATTCTTGGCAACAAAGATCTTGCCTTCGGATCTGAGGTAGAAGGTATACCCAGTAGTTTCTTTAGGGTATCCTATGAAGACGCATTTTTCCGATTTGGGTTCGAGCTTTTCAGGTTGAATTTTCTTGACATAAGCATCGCATCCCCAAACTTTTAGAAACGACAGCTTAGGTTTCTTCCCAAACCATAATTCATACGGTGTCGTCTCAACGGATTTCGACGGAGCCCTATTTAAAGTGAATGCGGTAGTCTCTAAAGCATAGCCCCAAAATGAAAGCGGTAAATCGGTAAGAGACATCATAGATCGCACCATATCCAATAGAGTGTGATTATGACGTTCGGACACACCATTACGCTAGGGTGTTCCAGGCGGCGTGAGTTGTGAAACTATTCCACATTTCCTTAAGTGCGTGCCAAATTCGTGACTCAAGTATTCTCCCCCACGATCTGATCGCAAGAACTTGATTTTTCTGTCACGTTGATTCTCAACCTCACTCTAAAATTCCTTGAACTTTTCAGAGGTCTCAGACTTGTGTTTCATTAAGTAGACATACCCATATCTACTCAAGTCATCAGTGAGGGTGAGAACATAACGATAGCCACCGCGAGCCTTAACACTCATTGGACCGCACACATCAGTATGTATGATTTCCAATAAGTTGGTTGCTCGCTCCATTGTTCCTAAGAACGGAGTCTTGGTCATTTTACCCATGAGGTATGGTTCGTACGTGTCAAATGATTCGTAATCAAGAGACTCCAAAAGTCCATCTGCATGGAGCTTCTTCATGCGTTTGACACCTATGTGACCAAGGCGGCAGTGCCACAAGTATGTGGGACTATCATTATGAACCTTACATCTTTTGGTATTCACACTATGAATATGTGTAACATTACGCTCGAGATTCATTAAGAATAAACCATTCACCAGCGGAGCATGACCATAAAACATATCTCTCATATAAATAGAACAACCATTATTCTCGGATTTAAATGAGTAGCCATCTCGAATTAAACGAGATCCTGATACAATGTTCATGCTCAAAGCTGGCACTAAATAACAATTATTGAGGTTCAAAACTAACCCCGTAGGTAAATGTAGAGGTAGCGTGCCGACAACGATCATATCGACCTTGGAACCATTCCCGATGCGCATCGTCACCTTGTCCTTCGCCAGTCTCCGCTTATTCCGCAACTCCTGCTTTGAGTTACAAATGTGAGCAACCGCACCGGTATCAAATACCCAAGAGCTACTACGAGTACTCGTAAGGTACACATCAATTACATGTATATCACATATACCTTTAGTGTTGCCGACCTTCTTGTCCGCTAAGTATTTGGGGCAGTTTCGCTTCCAGTGACCACTTTCCTTGCAATAAAAACACTCAGTCTCGGGCTTGGGTCCATTCTTTGGCTTCTTCCCGGCAGCTTGCTTACCGGGCACGGCAACCCCCTTGCCGTCCTTCTTGAAGTTCTTCTTACCCTTGCCTTCCTTAAACTTAGTGGTTTTATTAACCATCAACACTTGATGTTCCTTTTTGATCTCCACCTCCGCTGATTTCAGCATTGAATATACCTCAGGAATGGTCTTTTCCATCCCCTGCATATTGAAGTTCATCACAAAGCTCTTGTAGCTCGGTGGAAGCGACTGAAGGATTCTATCAATGACCGCGTCATCTGGGAGATTAACTCCCAGTTGAGTCAAGCGGTTATGCAACCCAGACATTTTGAGTATGTGCTCACTGACAGAACTATTTTCCTCCGTCTTACAACTGAAGAACTTGTCGGAGACTTAATATCTCTCGACACGGGCATGAGCTTGGAAAACCATTTTCAACTCTTCGAACATCTCATATGCTCCGTGTTGCTCAAAATGCTTTTGGAGCCCCGGTTCTAAGCTGTAAAGCATGCCGCACTGAACGAGGGAGTAATCACCAGCACGTGACTGCCAAGCGTTCATAACGTCTTGGTTCTCTGGAATGGGTGCGTCACCTAGCGGTGCTTCTAGGACATGATCTTTCTTGGCAGCTATGAGGGTGATCCTCAGGTTCCGGACCCAGTCTGCATAGTTGCTGCCATCATCTTTCAGCTTGGTTTTCTCTAGGAACGCGTTGAAGTTGAGGGCAACATTAGTGTGGGCCATTTGATCTACAAGACATAATGTAAAGATTTTAGACTAAGTTCATGATAATTAAGTTCATCTAATCAAATTATTCAATGAAATCCCACTCAGATAGACATCCCTCTAGTCATCTAAGTGAAACATGATCCGAGTCAACTAGGCCGTGTCCGATCATCACGTGAGACGGACTAGTCAACATCGGTGAACATCTTTATGTTGATCGTATCTTCTATACGACTCATGCTCGACCTTTCGGTCTTCCATGTTTCGAGGCCATGTCTGTACATGCTAGGCTCGTCAAGTCAACCTAAGTGTATTGCATGTGTAAATCTGGCTTACACCCGTTGTATTCGAACGTTAGAATCTATCACACCCGATCATCACGTGGTGCTTCGAAACAACGAACCTTCGCAACGGTGCACAGTTAGGGGGAACACTTTCTTGAAATTATTACGAGGGATCATCTTATTTAAGCTACCGTTGTTCTAAGCAAATAAGATGTAAAACATGATAAACATCACATGCAATCAAATAGTGACATGATATGGCCAATATCATTTGCTCCTTTTGATCTCCATCTTCGGGGCTCCATGATCATTGTTGTCACCGGCATGACACCATGATCTCCATCATCGTGTCTTCTTGAAGTTGTCTCGTCATCTGTTACTTCTACTACTATGGCTAACGCTTTAGCAATAAAGTAAAGTAATTACATGACGTTTATGTTGACACGCAGGTCATAAATAAATTAAGACAACTCCTATGGCTCCTGCCGGTTGTCATACTCATCGACATGCAAGTCGTGATTCCTATTACAAGAACATGATCAATCTCATACATCACATATATCATTCATCACATCCTTTTGGCCATATCACATCACACGGCGCATGCTGCAAAAACAAGTTAGACGTCCTCTAATTGTTGTTGCAAGTTTTTACGTGGCTGCTATAGGTTTCTAGCAAGAACGTTTCTTACCTACGCCAAAACCACAACGTGATATGCCAATTTCTATTTACCCTTCATAAGTACCCTTTTCATCGAATCCGATCCGACTAAAGTGGGAGAGACAGACACCCGCTAGCCACCTTATGCAACTAGTGCATGTCAGTCGGTGGAACCAGTCTCACGTAAGCGTACGTGTAAGGTCGGTCCGGGCCTCTTCATCCCACGATGCCGCCAAATCAATATAAAACTAGTAACGGCAAGTAAATTGACAATATCGACGCCCACAACTACTTTGTGTTCTACTCGTGCATAGAAACTACGCATAGACCTAGCTCATGATGCCACAGTTGGGGAACGTAGCAGAATTTTAAAATTTTCTACGCATCACCAAGATCAATCTATGGAGTCATCTAGCAACGAGGGAGAGGGGAGTTCATCTACATACCCTTGTAGATCGCGAGCGGAAGCGTTCAAGAGAACGGGGTTGATGGAGTCGTACTCGTCGTGATCCAAATCACCGATGACCTAGCGCTGAACGGACGGCACCTCCGCGTTCAACACACATACAGTTGGGAAGACGTCTCCTCCAACTTGATCCATCAAGGGGGAAGGAGAGGTTGATGGAGATCTAGCAGCACGACGGCGTGGTGGTGGAAGCAACGGCGATCTCGGCAGGGCTTCGCCAAGCTTAGCGAGAGGGAGAGGTGTCACGTGAGGGAGAGGGAGGCGCCAGGGGATAGGGTGCAGCTGCCCTCCCTCCCCCCCACTATATATAGGACCCCTAGGGGGCGCTGGCCCTAGGAGATGGGATCTCCAAGGGGGGCGGCGGCCAAGGGGGGTGGAGTGCCCCCCAAGCCAAGTGGGGCGCCCCCACCCCTAGGGTTTCCAACCCTAGGCCAAGGGGGAGGCCCAAGGGGGGCGCACCAGCCCACTAGGGGCTGGTTCCCCTCCCACTTCAGCCCATGGGGCCCTCCGGGATAGGTGGCCCCACCCGGTGGACCCCCGGGACCCTCCCGGTGGTCCCGGTACAATACCGATTACCCCGAAACTTTCCCGATGGCCGAAACTTGACTTCCTATATATAAATCTTCACCTCCGGACCATTCCGGAACTCCTCGTGACGTCCAGGATCTCATCCGGGACTCCGAACAACTTTCGGGTTACCGTATACTAATATCTCAACAACCCTAGCATTACCGAACCTTAAGTGTGTAGACCCTACAGGTTCGAGAGACACGCAGACATGACCGAGACGACTCTCCGGTCAATAACCAACAGCGGGATCTGGATACCCATGTTGGCTCCCACATGCTCCTCGATGATCTCATCGGATGAACCACGATGTCGAGGATTCAATCAATCCCGTATACAATTCCCTTTGTCAATCGGTACGTTACTTGCCCGAGACTCGATCGTCGGTATCCCAATACCTCGTTCAATCTCGTTACCGGCAAGTCACTTTACTTGTACCGTAATGCATGATCCCATGATCAACCACTTGGTCACATTGAGCTCATTATGATGATGCATTACCGAGTGGGCCCAGAGATACCTCTCCGTCATACGGAGTGACAAATCCCAGTCTCGATTTGTGCCAACCCAACAGACACTTTCGGAGATACCCGTAGTGTACCTTTATAGTCACCCAGTTACGTTGTGACGTTTGGCACACCCAAAGCACTCCTACGGTATCCGGGAGTTGCACAATCTCATGGTCTAAGGAAATGATACTTGACATTCGGAAAATCTATAGCAAACGAACTACACGATCTTTGAGCTATGCTTAGGATTGGGTCTTGTCCATCACATCATTCTCCTAATGATGTGATCCCGTTATCAATGACATCTAATGTCCATAGTCAGGAAACCATGACTATCTTTTGATCAACGAGCTAGTCAACTAGAGGCTCACTAGGGACGTGTTGTGGTCTATGTATTCACACATGTATTACGATTTCCGGATAACACAATTATAGCATGAACAATAGACAATTATCATGAACAAGGAAATATAATAATAACCATTTTATTATTGCCTCTAGGGCATATTTCCAACAGGTAGAAGGGGGATTTCGCGTGTCTGGGCTGCGGGAGCAATTTCGGATGAGGAGGGAGTTCTCGCGCGCGTCCAAATTTCGGGATAACAAGGCGCGGTGCGGGTTGAAGAAGCGGGAGTTTCAAAGCATGTGAGACAAAAGATACTCGAGCTTGAAAATTTCGGGATAACAAGGTGCGTATTCCTTGTTCGGCAGAACAAACTTAACGTGTAAAAAAACAATTCATACAAGACACAAGAGAGTCATGTCCCCTTTTACTATATTGCTATAGATGCCATTGAAAAAACTACAAGAAAAATGTAAAAAAATCGGGAGAACAAGATTACCCTACACAGTACCAAATCGATTCGCACTTCCCTCAACAACAACAAAAAACAAATCAATTCCCACCAAAGAAAGAGTAATGTCCCTTTTTATATGATTACAGATGCCATGATCTCGAATTTCAATTTTTGAATCCACGTTATGTTGAATTCAAATATATCGTTAGGTGATCTTGCGGTTTATAATTGATATAGTCGTACATTTTGATCTTCCATCATATATGAACATTTTACTCCACCATGTGAACATATATATTGTCGTCTGCCATATGGACTAAATTTGAATCAATTTTCCTTACTTGAATGTGATTGTTGTCAAGTTATACAATAATTTAAATATTATCTTGATAACAAAAAACATACATATAGCAGTAATCATATTTCACTATGAACTACATGTACCATACGCTCTCCAATTCAAATATTTGTATCCATTTTATGTTGAATTCAAATCATAGTACATTATTGGTCTAGGTAACGAGATGTTTGGGATAATCTAAACCCTGTTTTCATACATATAATTTTTGGCTGAATTGGGACAAGTTTTGGTATAAGCCTCTTGCAAAACCGGAGATTCTATCAACAAGCCTCATGGTTCCGAGAGGGAACGTGTCACCTTTGTGTGCGAAACGATATACGCTGCCTCCCGCCTGATTTCATTTACAGAGGCAACATAGAACTATATGAGTGCCCTGTTAAATTTTGGAATTATTTCGGGTTCATTTGGCCTTTTTATACATTAATTGAGTTTCTGGACTTTTAATGTGCATAATCTAAATATGAATTGCATGCACATGCTCCTATGCACCAAAGTGGGTTGAAAAATCACATGTGTGTCCCTGGTTGAATTTCTAGGTCCCATGGAAGAAATGAGAATGAAATTCAAACATCTGGGTGTCATGACTCGACCGAGAACATCGAGAAACTTTGATTTTAAATTCATGTAAATCAAACTCGCCTGGAAATCATGAAACTTGGCATGATGTCATGTCATGGCACTAACATGTTGTGGTAAAAATTTGGGCCGATTAGGAAGCTCATGGTTCTAAGAGGGAATGTGCCACCTTTGAGTGTGAAACGATATACGCTACCCCCCTTGAGTTTCTTAACAAAGGCAACATAGACCTACATTAGTGCCCTGTTAAATTTTGGAATTATTCCGGGTTCGTTTGTCGTTTTTTATACATTAATTGAGTTTCTGGTCATTTAATGTGCATAAGTCAAATTTGAACTACAAGCACATGCTCTCGTGCACCAAAGTTGGTTGAAAAATCACATTTGTGTCCTTGGGTGAATTTCTAGGTCCCATGCAAGAAATGAGAATAAAATTAAAACTTCTGGGCATCGTGGCTAGGCCGATAACATTGAGAAACTTGGTTTTAAAATTCTTGTAAATCCAAAACACGTCTGAAAATCATGAAACTTGGCATGGATGTCATGTCATGGTACAACCATGTTGTGGTAAAAAAATTGGCCGAATAGGAACATGTTTTGGTATAAGCTTTTGCAAACCGAAGCTTCTCTCAAGAAGGCCCGTGGTTTTGAGAGGGAACGTGCCACCTTTGAGTGCGAAACGATATACATTGTCCCCCTTGAGCTTATTTACAAAGGCGACATAGAACTACATGAGTGCCCTGTTAAATTTTGGAATTATTCCGGCTTCGTTTGGCCTTATTTACACATTAATTGAGTTTTTGGTCATTTAATGTGCATAATTCAAATTTGAACTACAAGCACATGCTCCCGTGCACCAAAGTTGGTTGAAAAATCACATTTGTGTCCTCGGGTGAATTTCTACTCCCTCCTTCCATCTATATAGGTCCTAATGCGTTTTTCGAGGCTAACTTTGACCAAACGTTAGAGCAATAATATATGACATGCAACTTACACAAAGCATACCTTCAATTTTGTATGTCAAAGGAGCTTCCAATAATATAATTTTCATAGTATACATCTCATGTGCTATTAATCTTGTCAATAGTCAAATGCTGTCTTGAAAAACACATTAGGCCCTATATAGATGGAAGGAGGGAGTAGGTCCCATGCAAAAAATGAGAATAATTCAAACATCTGGGCATCGTGGCTCGGTCGAGAACATTGAGAAACTTGGTTTTAAAATCATGAAACTTGGCATGGTTTCATGTCATGGTAGTACCATGACGTGGTAAAAAAATTGGCCGAATAGGAACAAATTTTGGTATAAGCTTCTTGCAAATCGGAGCTTCTCTCAAGAAGGCTCGTGGTTCTGGGAGGGAACGTGTCACCTTTGTGTGCATAATTCAAATTTGAAATACAAGCACATGTTCTAGTGCACCAAAGTTGGTTGAAAAATCACATGTGTGTCCTCGGGTAAATTTCTAGGTTCCATGCAAGAAATGGGAATGAAATTCAAAATTCTGGGCGTCGTGGCTGGGTTGGAAACATTGAGAAACTTAGTTTTTTAATTCCTGTAAATCCAAAACACGCATGAAAATAATGAAACTTGGCTTGGTGCCATGACATGGCACCAACACGATGTGGTAAATTTGCAGTCCGATTTGCGAAGGCGCACACATTAACAATCAACAAAGTCATTTTGGAACAAGTGCTGTCATGTTACAATCGGAAACACAAGTATTATTGAAACCGTGGGCGTTCTACTTACTAGTACCATTTACGTGCCGCCACGCGTCCCCATTTTTTATTCGCTAGGAGGCACCGTGCAGGGTAGCTATTTGAGTACGAGAGGCGTGCGATCAGACACCTGCACATGCTTATCGAGAGGAGAGCCTTTTGACCTCCATCTGCCGTCCACCTCTCTCCCAAGGTCTCCATTAATGGCGCCCGAGCCTCTGTTTAATGGTGTGGCTATGTCTCACTCGACTGAGATTTAAGAGAGAAAAAAGAAAATCTGGAAGCACGGATCTTGATGTAAGATCCGACGGACCTATATAGCATCTACTGCGACTTATAGCAAGACTGATGAATATATAAGGATGATTAATTTTTTTTATCAAAGAAGGGCTTGCCCCTTTCGATTTTCATTACTGAAAACCACCACAATTCACAAGAAGTTCAGCACAACTCCAGCCTAACACGAAGGACTAAAAGCTACCAGATTGAAATCGCAACATCCCAAGAGGCCAACAAAGGCCAAACATCCGCGCTAGAACCCAACATTTCACAACCGACGACACAATCCACATCCTAAACCGATTATTACATCAAAAGAAACCAGGAAACTAGTCTCCGCGGCGAGCGGCGATGAGCTCTTTCGTGTCCTCAAGACGCTGCTTGAGAACATCCATGGATTTCTCCACCAGCCTTTGGCGCTCCTTGCGGAGCATGTCATTCTCGTCCATCAGTTTCTTCAACAAGGCACTGGTCTCCTCCTGCAAGTCTGCACTCAAACGATCTTCTCCCTCAGCAGGTCGCGCTCGGCCCGAAGCCTCTCATTGCCCTCCCTTAGTTGCCGGATGACGCCGGTAGCCTGTTCAAACGAGTCTATCATGTCGTCCTGCAACCTCGCCGAGCCGGAGATCTGATCCATCTGGGTACGGACGATCACATGCATGCGCCTGTAACAGTCGTCGCCTGCCCGCGAGAAATTTTCCCAGGCCGCCGCGGCGCGGCGGGACATCTTTGCTGCATTTGTGGCACGGCGGGACATCTCTGCTGCTTCCGCGACGCGGCCGGACCAGTCTGCTGCATCGACGGTGTGGCGGGACCTCCGTGCTGCTTCAGCGGCGCGGCGGGACCTCGGTGCTGCTACTTCCGCGCGGCGGGACATGTCGGATGCTCTCGCAGCGAGGCGGGACATCTCTTGTGCTTCCGCTTCCATGCTCGCCTCTCCCTGGTGGCAATCTCTCGACCCAGAACTCATGCTGGCCATGGCAGACACAAGGGAAGGATGCTGAATGACTTGTTTGTTTTTGTGGATGAGGAGTTGAGGAGGAATGTGCAGTCATCTTGGCATACTAGTATTTATAACCGAGTACTAATACACTCCTAAGTGGGAAACCATTTAGGTTGTGATCGGTGTGAACAGGTTTGCAATTCAATATAGCGTGGAGTAATTTGGAATGTGACGAGACGCAAGCTCAAAATTTATTGACAGTTCTAGTTTCAAAGTGCGGCACTTTTCCCAGATGGAGTACTTCTTTTTCTACTCCCTCCTTTCCGGTTTTATAGGGCTTATCTCAAAATTTTAGTTTTTCCATTTTATAAGGCTCAATTTGGTTGTCCCCAACACATGTTCAGATTCCAAGGTGCATTAAATCATTGCATGCAAGTATTAAGAGAAAATTGACCAATGCATGTACTTTATGCATGCATGCATTGCAATTAATGCATTAAACCTATCTCTCGGGACTTCTCGCATGCACCATCGTGCCACCCACAAAAACTTGTACTCTGAGTTTAGTAGTACATTATACAGGAAGAGAAGAGGTGCACACACGCACTCGTCCTCTCACACACGCATTTGTTTTTCTCGAAAAGGAGGATGATGACCCCTGGCCTCTGCATCTGGGAGTCACACACGCAAATTATTGAAATATATCGAGTGCAGTGCTTTGATGTGTCGCGTCAACTCGTACATCAATGAGAAGTTTGATTATCCTCTCCCTCGCGGACTTAACTGCACCCGCCTTTGGCTGTATGACAGGTTGGCCACACACCTGTAGGGCCCACCTGTCATACACGCAAAGGCAGGAGCGTCCCTCCCTCGCCCATGAGCGTGATGGCTGGCAAGATTAGGAGAAGCTTTCGCTACGCGCTCTCCCTCCCGCACGTGGTGGACATGCAGCAGTTCAATCGGTGTCAGATGGCCAGAAGCGTACTGTAGTACTCCTCCAGTGCAGTAGTATTCCATCATTGTTCGACTTCCCGAAGAGGCGAAAAGCCAAGCGCAGCCCGGACGCTCGTGTGGCAGTTTCATGTGTATAGTAGTCTAGGATAGCGTGTACCGTGCATGTAAGCTTAAAATTGTTGGGGTCGGCTTCATGCTATGTGGCCGTCTCGAAGTTTTTTTAAAGAATTAAAATAGTCTTCTAGCCCTACCCCACGCGTACTGCCCGGGAAAAGCCCCGCCCTCAACTTTTAACTACGTGAAAATAGTTCGAGCTTGTTCGTTCTATATAAATACAGTACTTATTGTATGTTTATTCACCCGTGGGGTTGTTCAATGAATGGAGGGGCGGGGAGCACAAGTGAACAATATTGTAGTACTACTAGTAGTAAGTAGGAGTTGTACAGTAGTCACTTTAAATAGAGAGTTTATTTTCTTTAATGACAGGTACACAAATTGAAACGCTTGTTGTGGAGAGAAAAAAGATAACCACTCAACTATATATGGACGCAGGGGCCTGAGGGCTTGCTTTACTAGGGTTGCTCTCTTCATTCTCTCATCCTCTCCAGATATAAACAAGACAGCGGTAGCCACATTTTCTCTCTACTCACCACTGGTCACAGATCCGGTCGGATCCCTTCGGCCGGTGTGTGTAGAGGACTAAAAGGTGCATCATTCACGCGGTCATCGCCGCCGAGGGAGGAAACCCACAGCTACCGGAGGGGCCCGATCCTCTGCCCGTGCTGTTCTCTCCGACACATGGCCGGCTCGAGAGGTCCTCCGACCCTTCTTCCTCCCTGCTGTATTGTCCGCAGATCCGACATGCCGCCACCGACATCCCGGCGACCCTCAGGTATAAGTTCTTCGAAAGCGTTCTTGCTCTACTGCTCCAGCTCCCCACGTGTCTGCATGTGCATCTTTTTCTACTCCCATCAGCTCTTCCAAAGCCACCTAAATTTTTAGTATTATTAGAGGTAAAGCTACTTCATGCATTCGAATCTAGGGCTTTGTTCAAACAACGAAGAAAGGGGGGAAAGTTACAGCATGAATCTAGGACTTGATTCAAAGAGGAAATAATATGGTGAAAGTAGTAGAGACCGGATACCCAATCGGTCTCTTGGTTGAAAAGGGAAATAATGGGAAAACGCAGTACAAACTGGATAAGGAACATATCTATTATTGGTTGAAAAAAGGATAGAAAGTGGCGGCTGGTGGACAAGTCAACAGAGTATGTCCAGGATTAGATTTGCTGCCATCACATAGTAAAAGGTCTCCAGGATTAGATTTGCTTCCCTCACATAGTAAAAGGTCTCAGGATTATATTTGCCGCCCTCACATAGTAAAAGGTCTCTAGGATTAGATTTGCTGCCCTCACATAGTAAAAGGTCTCCAGGATTAGATTTGCTGCCCTCACATAGTAAAAAGTCTCCAAGATTAGATTTGCTGCCCTCACATAGTACAATGGCACTCCTACCGTTTTCCTCAGTATGATAAGTAAGTTGCTCCTTTACGCTGCTGAGTGTCCTGGTGTCCCCACGGTCCCATGCCCTTAAACCAACTCTTTAGCTGATGTTGATTTACTGTGTCTGGTAAACAAGCAATGCCACCATTAAAGTAATCCCATATTTGAGGAATCTCATTGTTGATCGTAATGCTTCTGGTAACATGAAGCATTACTGACGTTTTAAAATTTCTACTGTCCTTGCATGATTGCCATGAACATAATTAATATGCTTCTTTTCATTTTGTATATGTTTCGTATATTCTTATTGACCATCAACTGTTTACTTTCTATCTTTTTGTGCAGATAGGGATATCCATTTCACCTTGTTACTATTGTGACCTTCTGGTGAACTACACAAACCACTTTTTTTGGAATGAGTGTCTTGTGTAGTTCAACTAAAATGTCATGTGGGCAACATCTCTCAATTTTGGTGGAACTGCACAAAATGGTGATTGGAATTTCCAAAATCTCCGTCAAGTTCTGCTGGTAATCTCGTGCAACATTTTATTAGCCTTTGCAAGATGGAGCCGTCACTATCACCACAATGACACTTTATTTTAGTGGAACTGCACAAAAGGATAAGAAAATTATAGTTGCACCTTACATGAGCCGGACAGCCAACCTTAATGTTCCTCAATTTTAGTGCAACTACTAAAGAAGAACCTGCCAGCTCACAAGAGCAAGTACTTCTTGCTAGCTGAATGATGCAATCTTTGCTTCATTTCAGGTGAACTGCACAAAAAGGCGCATGAATTGAATCATGGAACTCCAGGCAGATCTCATCCAAGTAGAGTTGGAGGTTGAGTTCAAGGAGGCCGCTATTAAAGCGAAATCATGCTCTCCTGTCTCCTTGTTTGTGTTGTGCAAACATGATGTGCAAACAGAAATACTCAACTACAGATGTTGTGACGGTCAAGAGCATTCGCCAAGTTCTTCGATTGTATGACATGGCTAGCCAAGATGGATTTAATCCCGATATTCACTTTATCAAAAGGCTCTAATGGATTGGTTCTGAATCTTGCAAGCTGGGAATCAGTGAGATGTGTAGGCATCTTCGTTGTACTTATTATTTGGATCTTATTTGTTGGTTCTGAATCTTGCAAGTTGGGAATCAATGAGATGTGTATGCATCTTTGTTGTATTTATTATTTGGATCTTATTTGTTGGTTCTGAATCTTGCAAACTGGGAAACACGGCATGATGATGCAGAGGACAACAACCATAACAAACAGTTCAAACTTGGTAGTATTATCTTTATGAAAGTGCGACAAATGTGTTGATCGTGTGCGTCCTGAGAATAATAATTCTAATTGTTGTGCATGTTGATCCTGTGACACTGATAGAACGAGCGAACGAACGAACGAGGGAGGGGTAGTAACTGTTGTCGCATGTACACACTCAGCTTACTATTGAATCCAGTTCCCCAAGAGCTGAAAAACGAACTGCTGCCGGCGCCTACACACTCGTTCACTCGAAGAGACTCCAATGGCGATCCGAGGGGTGAGCCTGCTGGATATGGACTTTAGCAAGGAGTTCCCCTTTAAGTTCGTCATTCAGTCCTATGGCTGCACCAAGTTGAATGTGATGTACACCAACGATACGGACTCGATGAAGCTCTGCCTCGCCTCAGTCCTATGGCTGCACCAGGTTCTGGAGCATTCGCCCGTTTTATCGGCAGCGCCGACTGCAGCTTCGCTACGGTGGAGAGAAGGAAAAACGCGACGATTCGGCCATCTGGTGCAACAAGCTTGTCGACATCCAGAAGCAATACAAGATCATCAGCAACGGGCAGGAGAAGGACTCCGTGGTTGACCTCGCTGAGACCATCATCGACCCCTGATATGCCAATATGAAAGAAGACGACCTGAACACGTGGGACGTACCTCTGAATCTAGCCTACGTAACCTACGCGGCCAAGGACGCATACGCATGCTACGACATGTACAGGCAGATCTTGGACATGAGGGCGTGTCTGCTTCCCGTAACCGATGAGTACACGGACAACCGCAGCGTCATGATCAAGCGTGTCAGGAAGGTCTAGATGTTGTACTTTATCTGTTTATAAGCACATTTATCATCTGAGTGTTTCATGCATTAGCCTATGTGTCGTAATTATCTGTTTTGTCTGAAATATTTCTTTTAAGAACCCATTAACCTGATTTCTTTTTAGTGGCTATTTGCTTATGTATCTAAACTAGTTCACTTGTCCGTAAAAAAACTAGTTCACTCGGCTGCCGTGCTTTGAATCTCCTTCCTCCCAACATATTCCCCTCTCTAGGTGGACCCAGCAGGTCTCTGAATTTTCTCCCACTTTCTTTTTCGATGTAAACTAAGTTTTCTCCCAGTACTTTCCCCTAGAACCAACTCAACTGTCCCACGTCTAGCCTAAAAAATAATAATACCCCATGTACTATTAACTCATCAAATTAAAATGATATTTTATTTCGTAAGTTGAAAGTTCTTACAAAATAAAAATAATAATAATAATTGTTTGTATATAACTTGGCAAGTTAACTCCTAGTGATTGCGTACATAAGCTTGCAAAGATTTTACTGACGTGCAATCATGTGTTTATGTTTTATAACATTTCTCTGTCTAGCCCAACATGATATTTTCACCCAGCCCAATAAGTCCGCGGATTTCGAGAAAAATGCAAATTGGATTTAAACGGGCTGCATAGATGCTACATCATTGTTTCACCCAGCCCATCAAATGGACTAAAAAACAAATGGACTGACAGCTGGGTCCACGGCCGCAGCCTAGTTTTTTGTGATTTGCCAAGTAAGTTGCTTTGTTAGGCCTGTTGGGCTGCAAATCTTTCAAGACGAGGAGAGTTTTCATTCGGCTGGCCGAGAAAATGGCCCATCAGTAATGAGAAATGAGTGTACATTTTTAAAACACATCAAACCGACAATTAGTTTCAAATGTCTTTTTTTCATTTCAAGATTTTAAATTACATTAATTTTTATGCGTGGAGAATTTGTTGGATTTTATATTGATATACATTTATTTTTAAAATCAGTTTGAATGCGAGTCGATATTTCAGGATTAAAAACAGTTCGAACTGCATCGAAATATGCAAAATTTCGTATAATTTTTTAATCATGGACATAATATGGGCTGTAATGCTAACAAAAAGAATATGGGCTCCAAAAAACCTTAAGAATTAGCAAATGGGTTGTTCCACAGATTTGAGGCTTTCCTTAAAAAAGTTGACGCACAAGCAGTGACCGTTGGATGTCCATCGAACGGTCGTCGTGCTTCTTCAATCTTTGTTCTTCCTGCTCCAGCCGCTCAAACAAGCGCAGGTGGGAGGGCTGTCTGCTCCCTCCTTCCCGCCTCCGTGTCGTTCCCTTCCTAGGCCTGGCCGTCATCCACCGCCCTGGTGCTCTCGGCGCGGCCTGGTCAATGTGGTCAACGACCGACATGCATCTGAAGTGGACTGTACGTGGAGAGGCCGACAGCTGGGTCCATGGCCGCATGCAAGGAAATGCCTCCTTATTACGCGTAAAATAATGATTCCTCCACCTGACATCAGGGACCCACAGAAATGGCCTATGTATTCCGCGAAAAAAAACGTTACCGCCGCTGACAGCTCGGACCCACCAGCTATATCTTCGCACGCAAGGAAGTGCCTCCTTATTGCGCACAAAAAAATGAATACTCCCCCTGTTAGCTGGGACCCAGTATAGTGGCAGGCTGACTTGTGGGCCTACTAAGTTGACGGAGACGAAGGGCTTTGTCAAGTTAGTAAATATATGCACAATTCTAGCTCCAGTGACCGTACGATGTCCATCCAACGGCCGTAGTGCTTCTTCAACCTCTGGTCTTCTTGCTCCAGCCGCCCAAACCAGCGCCGGTCGTGCCTGGTGCTCCTGCCTCCCGTGGCCGTATGCGATGCGGCGGAGGCCTCACCGCCCCCTACTACTCCCACCGCTGGCCAGGCCATCCCTCTACTCATCCACACCCCCTGTTATTCTGCGGCGACGGCAGCCTCACACTGTAGCGAACCAGTGAACCCTCGTACTCCTCTACACGTGGGCATCCACTACCGCGTCTTCCCCGGCTCTGCGTCGTCCCCTTCCTAGGCCTCACCATCGTCCACCGCCCTGGTGCTCTCGGCGCGGCGTGGTCAATGTGGTCAAGGAACGGCTTCCATCGGACGTGGAATGTACGTGGAGAGGCCGACAGTTGGGTCCACGGCCGCAGAAAGGAAGTGCCTCCTTATTACGTGCAAAATAATTATTCCTCCACCTGACAGCGGGGACCCATCGGACGGGCCACCGTATTTCGCGAAAAAAACATTTCCCCCTGACTGCTGGGACCCACCAGCTACACCTTCGCACGCAAGGAAGTGCCTTCGGGCAAAAAAACAAAATGATTCGCCCCCGTGACTGCTGGGACCCACCAGCTACATCTTCGCACGCAAGGAAGTGCTTGACAGTCGCGACCCACCTGGTCGAAGCGTACGTAGCATTGTCATTCTGGTCGCGAACGTGTACGTACATATATACTGGTCGATGTAGAGGCGCGCGCGTGTCGTAGTAGAGGCGCGCACGTGTTGTAGTAGAGGCGCGCACGTGTCATAGTAGAGGCGCGCACGTAGCATGTACACGTATGTACAGCGGCCAGGGTGCAAGAAAGAAAATACGGCCACGTACGTACATACGGGCAGGGTCTCGAACGCCTACTCGCGCATACGTACGGCCAGGGCTCGTGTACGTGGCTGGGTCGGAACGGAGAAACAGCGTCGTCGTTGTGTTCATGGAGAGGCAACGTCGTCGTCGTGTTCATGGGGAGGCAACGGAATGCATCGTGTTCATGGGAAGGCAACGAAATGTGTCGTGTTTATCGGGAGGCAACGGAACGCATGGGAGCCAACCGGCTAGGTCGGAACGAAATGCGTGGTCATATTCATCGGGAGGGCTTGGACGGAACAGGCGATGGAAACGAGGCCTGAACGGGGGCCTGTTGATCGGGAGGGGTCTGGCGTATCGCAAAACGGAGGAAACGGACCTCCTACGATCGAAACGGGGGTCCTGTTGATCGGGAGGGGTGTGGCATACCGCAAAACGGACGAAACGGACCTCCTACGGTCGAAACGGGGGTCTTGTTGATCGGGAGGGGTGTGCTGTACCACAAAACGGACGAAACGGACATCCTACGGTCGAAACGGGGGTCCTATTCATCGGGAGGGGTGTGGCGTACCATAAAACGCTACTCCACGGGATACTGTTCATCTCCACCGTCGACCTCCTCCAGCCTCCACGGGCTACCGTCGACCTCCTCCAGCCTCCACGGGCTCCTATTCATCCAGCCTCCACCGCGCGCTACTCCACCGGCTACTGTTCAACCACTCCTCCATCGTCTACTGTTCATCCAGCCCTCCACACCACGGGTCCTATTCAACCACCCCTCCACGGGCACCCCTCCACCGTCTACTGTTCATCCAGCCCTCCACCACACTACGGGGTCCTGTTCATCCAGAGGCAACGCCACCGCTCACTGTTCATCCAAAGCCCCCCGCAACACTCACTGTTCATCTCAGAGGCAGCATCGATTGGCTTCAGTTAGTAGCAGTAGCGAAGGAATCGCTTGATCGGGTTCAGTTAACATCCATCGATCGATCGCTCGGGTTCAGTTAGAGCCAACGTCTCGCACACACGCGCGTACGTGTACGAGAGAAACGTGCATCGCTCGGCCCCCGACCTCCCACCGTAACCGGGAACTCCCCGAAATTTTCCTCCCCCTCGCTTCTACCACGGTTTTTTCTGTCATGGACGGGCCAAAGAATGTCATGCAGCTGCGTCTCCGGCCCGCCCAGGACGAAAAGCCCATTTTCTGTCATGATTTTTTGTCATAGAAGTAAGAGCCCACCACATCTATGATGATACCGGGTGTTTTCACAATTATCATCATAGAAGTGTCATATGTATGACAGAAAAAAATTTCGTTCGGCCCAAAATGTCACGGATGTGTCTTTTTTTGTAGTGTATTGGTGTAAAGCGCATGAAGAAACTCCATACTGATGGACTTTTGGAATCACTTGATTATGAATCACTTGGTACTTGCGAACCATGCCTTATGGGCAAGATGACTAAAACGCCGTTCTCCGGAACAATGGAGCGAGCAACAGATTTGTTGGAGATCATACATACGGATGTATGTGGTCCAATGAATATTGAGACTCGCGGCGGGTATCGTTATTTTCTCACCTTCACAGATGATTTGAGCAGATATGGGTAGGAATCCCCCCTGGCGCGCCCTCCTCCTGGCCGGCCGCCTCCCCCCTTGCTCCTTTATATACGGGGGCAGGGGGCACCCTAGAACACACAAGTTGATCTGTTGATCTATTCCAGCCGTGTGCGGTGCCCCCCTCCATCATATTCCACCTCGGTTATATCATAGCGGTGCTTAGGCGAAGCCCTGCGTCGGTAGCATCATCATCACCGTCACCACGTCGTCGTGCTGACGAAACTCTCCTGTGAAGCTTTGCTGGATCGGGGCTCGCGGGACGTCGTCGAGTTGAACGTGTGCAGAACTCGGAGGTGCCGTGCGTTCGGTACTTGGATCGGTCGGATAGTGAAGACGTACGACTACATCAACCGTGTTGTACTAACGCTTCCGCATTCGGTCTACGAGGGTACATGGACATACTCTCCCCTCTCGTTGCTATGCATCACCATGATCCTGTGTGTGCGTAGGAAATTTTTGAAATTACTACGTTCCCCAACAGGAGGTGCGGAGGACCTCGGCCCCCCGCTAGCGGGAGGGGCTCCATTCTCGTTCTTGTTAGGTTATGCGTCTTGGTTGGTGTTGTATGGCGACATTGATGTCCCTCGGTAGGAATAATGTCTCCCACGTTCTATCCTCGTCCCAATGTTGCACCTAGTTTCGTCGGAGGGCGTGTGGAGGTGTGTCTCCGTCGGACCTCGCAGGATTCAGTCGGTGCTAGTCTTCACTGAATCTGTTTGGATCAGGTCGTCGTTGTTCTTGGTTTGAGTTTTCACATGTTTGATCCTCCCAATCTATGGCTTTCTTCATCAGCGATCGTTGCTACTATGGTGTGTTGGTCATATGGGGCCTTAGTACGATGAATTTTTGACTGTGTACTGCAACAAGGTTTATCTGGCTTCAACGAGCGAGGGGCGATGAAGGTGCGTCTTTCGCCTACTCTAGTGCTTGTAGTCGTTGTTAGGTGATCCACAGATCTCATTGTAATTTTATTACTTATGGAAGTTTCTTAAAAGAAAAGACATTGCACCCATTTAGAAAAAAAGATGTAGCAAATCGAACCTCAACTAATCAAGGTGAACTTTCTAGACTATCAGGAGGGCAAAATGCCCCCGGTTCCATTTCGTTGAAACGAAACTAGAGAACCTCATACAAGTACATCAACGTGAACTTTGATTGTAAATTGTTGACTTCCTCCTCCGCATATCTATACATGCAAATTAACTCAAGCAAATATGGTTTATGCTCTTAAATAACTGTTTTATTTAACACCCAAAGAACCATGAGAATTAACTGATGCCAATACCATACCACAACAAAACATATCAGATTATAAAGAGCAAAGGTAGTCTGCTTCGCTTACCAGTGATAAGGGAGACTAAGGTGAAAGCCGATTTAAAGACAGCATCCACCCATCCATTAAGCACATACTCTGTTTCAAAATAAATGACCCAACTTTGTATTAAAGTTAGTATAAAGTTGGGTTATCTATTTTGGAACGGATGAAGTACTTCTTTGATCGTCTGGAGGTCTAATCTACGCAAACGATCTGCTGCCCAAGCAATCCGTCCAATTTATAAACCGGCAATGAAAAGCTAGCTAGTCAAACGAGCAAGAGTACTTATAACATAGAAAGAGAAGACCAAAGGGAGGACTCGCGCTGCTGCTTCGCTTTCCCCGGCGGCACAGGTCACGCACGCACGTCCAAGGCACCGACCAACTCCTCCACAGCATCTCTCCGACCGCTGCATCACCGGAGCCCAACTTCTCTCTCACCGAGTCCATGTTCACTTGCCTCTACATCATCGCGCGACGCGCCTCCCAGCCAAGCCCCAACACGCACACACACGGCCAACCCAACCCCTGCACATGCACGCCCGCCCAGCCCCGTCGCGGGTGCCAGCAGCCCAACCCCATCGCGTGTGCTTCCCTCCCAATGCATGATCTCCTCCCAGCTCATGTTTCCCCTTGCCCAGCTCCGACGGCCGCGCCTCCAATGCCTCCTGTCGCCGGAGTCCGTCCTTGCAAGCGCATCTCATGGATGTGTCGACTTGCTCGTTGCTGTGAGGGGGTAGTGGTGGGATCGACAAAACTCACGAGCGCGAGTTCGGCCGGGTCTAGCGTCTAGGCGGCTACGAGGAGCGAACAGATCTGGGAGATGGGGACCGGAGCAGGCTCTTTTTACGGAAAAGTCGTACGTGTGTGGGACCGTGGGAAGACATACTCCCTCCGCCTGAAAATACTTATCCCAAAAATAGATAAAATGGATGTATGTATAACTAAAATAAGTCTAGATACAACCATTTCTAAAACAAATATTTCTAGACGGAGGTCGAGGGAACGGGGTGGAGGAGGGAGAGGAGATTGGCGCCAGCCGCCGGGTAAACCATGGTCATAGAAGAAAGGAATCTCTATCATGGTGGTAGAAGAAAGGAATGAGATAGAAGAAAGGAATTGACTGAAGGAAGGAGATTGATCACCGTCATCGAGTTATTGTGTTATCAAATCAAATTTTTATTACCATGCATTAATTGATTGCGTTTGGTTACCCTACGTGAATTATTTGTTTATATCAAAGATAGAAGAAGGGAATAGAAAACCAAGGATAAAACCGGCAGGGAGAAAACCAGTAGAGTGAGGATTGCGGGATCGAAGCGAACAGATCAAGGAGATGGGGACCGGAGCGGGCTCTTTTTACGAAAAAAGCGGGCGTGCGTGGGACCGTGCGAAGACATACGAACATGGTGGAGGAGGAAGGCAGACTAAGGAGAAGACATGGGAGAGGAGATTGGCGTCAGTTGCCAAGGGTGTGTTTGATTCGGGAACGAAGTGTAATGGAATGTCATGGTTCCGTTCCACTAGAATGGGTCGGTTCCATCCTTGTGTTTGGTAGGGGTAGTTCCAAGGAATGGAATGGTTACGTTTTGATGTTTGGTTTGATGGTTTGGTACATGGAATGGAATGGATTTGCAAGTTCCTACAACTGCAGTCTGCCTCGCTGAACTGAACCGGACAAGAAAGATTCAGAGCGACAAAGTCTCTCCCAGTTAACTATACAGAGAACATAGCTCTGATTATTATCACAGATTTTCCTCGGATCCAGTAAAATTAATTTGCAGAACAGAGTTGTGAGCATCACCAAATCAGACTCAAGGAATTCTGTTTTGAGCATCAATGGATCGAATCCATACATCCAGGCAACGTACAGAGGTGTGAACGACCAGAACCGGACTCAACCATGAGATAAACAGCAGCTACAAGAACAGAATGCGACAGCTGAGCGCGGCGGCCGGCTGGATGCGCGGCTTGGCGTTGGCTCCCGGCGGCGCGAGCTCAGGCCTCGGGCGCGGTCAATAGCCGGCGCTTGTAGCGGCTGCTTCGTCGCTCCGTGCCGTGTGCCGCCGCTGTTGCCCCACCGCAAGACCGCCATGCACCTGCTCCTTCGGAGGAAGACGAGACAAGGGAGCCGGCGTTGCAGATCGAAGGAAGAGGGCTGGCGGCGCAGACCAGAGGAGGAGGGCGGGCGGCGCAAACCGCGGGAGGTGGGGAAACAAGAGAGACGAGCGGCACGGCAGAGGATAGGGCTGCGCCGCTGCGGCATGCGGGAGTGCGAGGAGAGGAGCGGTTCCGCGTCGTCCGCCCAATCTGGAGGTATCACCCCGTTCCGGATCTGGGCCGAATATTCGTTCCAGGGGAACCAGTTGGTGACCGTTCCACCTTTATACCGAACATGAGAACGAGGCCCAGGAACGGTTTGAACCCGTGACATTCCGGTCCATTACTGTAACCAAACACACCCCAAGTAAACCATGGTGATAGAAGAAAGGAATCTCTACCACGGTGATAGAAGAAATGAAGGAGATAGAAGAAATGAATTGATTGAAATAAGGAAGGAGATTAATCACCGTCATCGAGTTATCAAATCAATTTTTTATTACCATGCATGAATTGATTGTGTATGGTTACCGTACGTGAATTATTTGTTTATACGAAAGATAGAAGAAAGGAATAGAAAATCAAGGATAAAACCGGCAGAAATAAAACCAGTGGAGGGAGAAGAAAATTGATTGAGGGAGAGGGGGTCGTACAAGAGGTTGATTCTTTTAGGTAAGTAGAGAGTAGAGGTACCAAAAATCTCAAGTAAATCATGTTGGGGGTGAATTTAGAAACCAGTCTGTTCAAGCAAGGATGGCGTGGCGGTGGTGGCATCCTTGTGGTGGACCTGTGTCCTCAGGCTCCGCCGTTGCGACGACATTTGCTCCAACGTCATCGTGGAGCTTGGGAGGTAGTCTAGGAGTGGATGCAGATTATGGTCTGCATCGATGACATCTGAAAGACGGAACGTGTGCTGGGTTCATGGTTCGTGGATGGCAGTTATGGTTTCCTCCGTCGGCGTCTTAGTCATGGTGGGGTGTCAGATCTGAACTTCGATGACGTGTCTGGGGTGTTGCCCTGGTCTGATTCGTTCAACGATAATGGCTTCACTTTTGGTGAGCCACCTTGCAGGTCCGCAAAGTTGCATATCAGCGATGGAGGTGATCAATCATTCTTTTCTTCGGTGGCTCCTATGGTGGTGTAGAGGCAGGTGACGGGTGTTGATGTGAAATGTTTTGCTATCTTTTCAGTTTAATCATGTCGGTCCTTATATAATTTGTAATTTGATCTTTGTAATATGAATGGGATACGTATTACTATGAAAAAAAACTGAATGCGCACATGGATGCTGCAGTGGTCTTCGGTTTTAAACCGTGCTAGCCGAGACCGGCTTAATTAGCCATTTTTTTAGACAAACCGGTGCTACTATACCTTCACCGCGTCAACAACCAAATCAATGCCGGTAATAAACGTTGCATGCTGAATTCTCTGTATTTACAATCGCCAATTAACATGGCAGCGATCAATGCTCATGGAAACGCCCTCTCCCTCTCTATAAAGGAAAATTCTAGACCAACGGACTAATACGGGCGTTTTACTAACCTTCATTTTTTTGAATATTTTTTTACTAACCTTCTTTGTTAAGGCTAGTCATAATGAAAGTAACTTAGCTAGCATGCACTTTAAGAAAATTTTGCTTATATAATAAAGAGTTAATAAGAAGTAGTAACATAATATGTTACTGTAACATAGCGCTTTTCAAAACAATATAAGTCTACAAGCTAATAAATGAAGTCATCTATGACACTGGTACTATATTACTTTGCACTATGAAGGTGATAATTTAGACTAATGTCATATGCATGACACTAGCATAAGTTACTCTCCACTATGACCAGCCTAATTAATCTCTACCTCCCTCTGATTTTCAGGAGGTGTGGGCCCCTCATCCCTTTTTATTCCAATCAATCTGTCCCAGCTAAGCGCCCCAGTAAAGTTAAGTAAAAAAACAGCCCGTGCGTGTAGCATTCACAGCGTCCGTCCATTCTCATCGCCGTACGTAAGTATTCGATCAACAGATACCAGACAACCATGGCTAGGGCCAGCGGCTGGCTCTTCTCCCTCTTCATGTGCCTCGTCCTTGCAGTCGCCTCATCCGTCACTGTTGTCTATCCACAGCCATGGCCTATCCCAGCTCCAAAACAGAAAGCCGACTGCTACAAATCTGTGACGGAGACGCCGCAAAAGTGCGCGGGGCAGGTCCTCCAGGCTCTCCTCTACGGCGACGTGCACATCACCAAGAACTGCTGCGAGGTGCTCCGCACGGTCGGCGAAGAAACCTGCAGCATCAACCTCATTTGCAGATCCATCGGCTAGCTACTTCTCAAGATCCGGTTCAGCTTCACCGCACGATAGATATTGCGTGCCCCGATAACTTCGGGTGTGCGTGTATAAATTGTGCATGTGCACATGCACCTAGTCTTTCCATCTTGATCCTATATAGAAGGAGTAAATTGCAAAAAACCATCATAATTAAGAATCCTAATTCATAAAACCGTCGTTTTTTTTTAAAATCACCAACATTGTGGTGACAGTTTTCAAAAAACACTGATTCATCACTAATGCATGTTAACACCATATCTGACAGATGGGGCCTGATGTAAGTGCTGATGTGGCAAAGCAACGTGACACTGTTTGACCTGACCTATATGATACAAAAAGGATAGAAGTAGGGGGTCCACCCGTAAGCCTCACAGTCACACACAGCCGGGGTCTCCGTTGACCATGCCAACGCTGCCGCCACATAGCTCTGGCTCCTGCACCTCACCGCCGCCTCCCCAGAGCTGCACTCCGACTACTACTTCGTCGCCGTTGCCAGCGCGGAATCAGTCGAGGACAGGTTCGAGGGCCGGATCCCCATCCCGCACACGGAGCGCGTCGTGGCGCCAGACTCGACGGGCAGACTCGACGGCGATGCCCACCTCGCGGCGCATCCGGTTTGCCGCCCGGCGATGGATCCAAGCGGCGTCGGCCGCCGCGCAGCCCCGACGACGGATCCGAGGGCGACGCCCGACCCCCGACCCCCTGTGCTAGCCGCTCCTCCACTTCGCGACCTCGTCGGCGTCGGCGGGCAACTCCTGGGCATGAGGAGGTCCAGCCCGGCGCCATTCCTATGTGCATGACAGGAGACGGTGGCTGGCACCGCCGGGGTACGGTGATGAACGCAGCCTTGTGCGCACAGCTCCACGCCCACCCGCCGCGTCCTCCCGCACCGCGCCGCCCGGCTCGGCCACGACTAGCCAGCTCGCCGGCTGCGGCTAGCCACCTCCAGATCCTCCCGGCGCGCTTCCCATCCTCTTCCCGTATCCTGCTCAACGCCCCGCTCGCCGCCGGCTGCGGATGGAGCCGCGCGCGCGGCCCGGCTCGGCCACAACCAGCCAGCTCGCCGGCTGCAGCCATGGCTGCGCCGCCACCTCACGCCGGGTCCTACACCATCAGCCAACGGCGACCCTGCACGACCCCCTGGATGAGCAGCTCGAGCTCCGTGATGGAGATGGCGACAGCGGTGCACAAGAGGTGTTTGTAAGAATGCTTGAGAAAGACTGAGGAGCAAACGCACTGATGGGTGGGTCCTACGTCTAGCTTAACGGGAGCCACACTTTCTAACGACGCGTGAGGAGCACCGTCTGGACCAAGGCCACGTGGCACCTGACAATGAGACCTAGCGGTCAGATTTTCACTCAAACAGCTCTAACTACTTGTTTAGTGTTTTTTGAAAATTGTCACCACAATGTTTGTGGTTTTTTGAAAAAAAATCAAATGGTGACGGTTTTGTGAATTAGGGTCGTCAATTGTGGTGGTTTTTTGCAATTTACTCTATATAAAAGTATATAAGAAAACCTTGTTAAGTCATAAAGAATTACAAGAGGACCTTATTATGGCTCAGTCAATATAATGGTATTGTTATTAGGAGCTTGGTGAAGAGGGCGACGGCGGCGGCGGTGAGGATCATGGGCAGCGTGACGGAGTCGAGCCATTTAAGCGACTCCGGCGTCGGCACGAAGAACTCGTCACGCCCCGGGTCACGCCGACGCCGCCGAGAGCGCGCCCGCTCCGCCACGCTCAGCCATAGAAGGTTCCCGGTAGATCCCTCGGCTAGAGCGGCCTGCCTCATGGCCGCCCCTCCCCGGCGCAAACCGTCCGCAGCATCGCTGCGTCCACGTCGCCGGCGACTTAGACAGTACGACGGGGCCAGGGAAGTGGACTAGTGGAGGCGTCCGGGAGGTGCGCGTCCGTCGCCGTCTGCGTGCTCCCAGGACCACCTAACGACGGACGCTGCGCCGCTCGCCTGATTCCCCCCGGCCCCAGCGGCGGTCGTGTTTCGCCGGCGCTTCAAGAGGGAGAGAGAGATCAAGCAGCCACAGCACGAATGGGCCTATAATGGTCGAGGGCTGCGCCTGAAGCGCCTCCCTAAATGGACCAGGCCCATAAGCACGTATGCACTCACTTTATACGTACTCCCTCCGGTATTTTTTTTTTAGAAAAACATACTCCCTCATGTCCTTTTTAGTCTGTATATAAATTCTGTTCAAAGTTAAAGTATATCTACTTTGACTAAGTTTATCAAAAAATAATTTAATCAAACACATAGAAAAAAGTATCAGCATTCACAATGCCAAATTAATATTGTTAGATTTGTTATGAAATCTAGTTTCAGAGTATATATATTTGGTATTATAGATGTTGATATTTTTTAATATAAATTTGGCCAAACTTTACAATGTTTGACCTGACCAAAATCTAATACACAGAGTAAAAATCAGATGCCCTTTGTAAACAAAACAACGTACGTCCATCACACACTACTACACGCGTATAAGCACGTAAAGTAGGAACTCTTTTATTTTCTTATTATCTAAAAAATGTATTCTTTTGTGGATGCGGCATTTGGCTCCCATGCTGCCCGTGCATGAACAGTAAAATCGCTAAAGAAAATTGCAAGCAAGATGCTCAAATACGTGTTTTCCGTGCAAAATTTGAAGAAGTTTAGACATTTGAGAAGCTCATGGCAAAAAAATACATTTTTTGGCTGTCGGGGAAACTTTTGAAAATTGCACTATTCATGCCCGATTTTGCTTTTTATTTTTTTGCCACAAGCTCCTTGAACGTCCAAACTTCACAAAAATTTGCACAGAGTTCACACATGGGAGCATCTTGAACCAAAAAATAATTAGGATTTTTTTTGAATTTTTTTCTATTATCTTGATTCTACCATTCACTGGGTGCATCTGAGCTCGAGTTCCGGATTGACGTATCTTTCTTTTGTTTTCTTTTTCTCTTCCATTTTCTCTTCAACTTTTTATTTTCTTGAAATTTTCTAACAAATAGATTAGAAACTTTTAGAAGAATGTCCAACATAATCTAAAGGTGTGTTTTAAAAATAATGTGTATCATATTTTTTAAAAAGGTTTGTTGTGTGATTAAAATGGTTAACCATGTATTTAAAAATGTTCACGTATTTAAAATGGTAATCATGTATTTAGCCAGCTGGGTATGAGGATTGCCAGCCAGTCCAAGCATTTGGGCTCTGTTTGGGACGGCCGGTTGGGTGACAATTTTACGTCCGGGCAGTGGCTGGGCAGGCCACCCGGGCGTTTGAGATAGATATGGGGCGTTTGGTTTTAGATGCTCTGACCGCACCCCGGCTGCTACGAGTAGCTTTTTAGATAGTATATTCCACCACTGCAAGTCTGTGACCAAGCCTTCTTCCACTGTGGCACTCGACTCATCCTACCACGAACAAGGAGATGGAGAATCCCGGGCAGCAAATCATGTCGGTTGAGACAACCTTCCAACAACTTCAAGTGGCGGAGCGAGATGGAATCTATTGGGGCGAAAGACAAAGTAAGAGTGTTTGGAGGGGCCAAAAGCTAACAAAGTTTTCATCTAAGCCCTCCCTAAAAATTCCTTCACATGTTGGTTCAAAGTTAGGGGGGGGGCAATGCCCCCCAGCAACACACATAGCTCCGCCATTGAACTTGATGTCCCGACCTGGAGAGATCAAGCCACGGTGCGCTCACTGTTGCTTAGCACCATCATTGGGTGTATCCTTTCTCGTCGGAGCAATCCTGTCATACGGATTCATCATGCCTCTCCTGGAACACAATAAGGGGCAATGGTACCCTGCAGACGTTGAGCAAGATAACCTTGACGGCATCGAAGGCTACCAAGTAAACTCTCGTTCCTTCAAACAAAAGATAATTGGTATATCCATTTTGCTCACTCCTAATTTCTACAATGTAGATCACCATGTCGTGCGCACTCATGCTTGGGAATGTCCTTTTCATCTTCATCCGGACCGTAGTTGTGCACGTGCATGGAAGAAGGGTTACCGTTTGGGAAAAAGTGGGACATTTGACAACCAGTAGCACACCAAAATGTTCAACAAGGATCTGATACCCACACCATTGGCAATGGTGGCGATGCTATCTCATGCCGCGCTAGCACACATCTTCAGCCAACTGACATGGTACTACGTAGCTCTACTTTATGTAATTTCGTCTGGCAGTGGCCTTCTGTAGCACCTATGGTTTGGACTCACCGAAATCAGCACTAGGGCAACATATGAGAAAGTGGCCACCCGAGCCGTGGGAGCATGGTCAGGCGCAATGGGCGGTGCCATCGTTGGCCTGGCAGGTTGCGGGTTATTGGGGGCGTCATCAACACAACGAGAACCATGATATCAAATATGAAGGTTGCTCACACGACATTGACATTGCCAGGGTCCATGGTAGTGAGCCAGCCGATTGGCATACTAATTGGATGCATCATCACGCCAGGAATATTCTGGGTCTTCTACACAGTCGTGCAAGAATTTGGTATGGAGAACTCCGAGTACCCGTTGAAGTGGGGACACCTGTATCGCAACATAGCCAACATAAGGAATCCACTCGCTGCCCAAGCACTTCATCTTTGTGTTCATTGTATTCTTATACCATTATTATCGACCTAGCTATACATCAAGAGGAAAGGACTCAATCCCACACAACCCAAAAAGAACACCGAGGGCAATGTAAAACAAAGATTTTTCATACTAAACTTTTGTATTTGTTTCAAACTAATTGTACCATATTACAATTTTAATTAGTACAAGTTTCTATTACCTAGCCATCATAATTAACCCCATAACAAATGTTCTAAATAATAATCGTAGTATTATTTGTTATACATTTGTAATGTATATAATTTTAAAAAAAATTGATTGTGCGAAACATAAGTTGTACGGTGTAAAAAATTCTCTTTCTTGTTAAAATAATATTTTGAATAACGTTTTAATATTTCATAAACTATAGAGTATACGCATATGTTTGTGTATCTATGCATGTGTTTATATTTTTTTAATGTTACTCAATATCATGGTAGAGATTTCTAAATCGTACAGACTAAAAATATATTCTAATAGTGGTTTCTAGTGTATATTAGGTAAACATATTCATAGAAACTTCTAGGGCGTGTTAATTGTGATTTTCAAGTTAGGTTTAGGGAAAAGTTACAACCTGTGTGTGCTTCATACTTGTATTTAAATTAGCAGTATTATTATAATTATAAATAACATAAAATTTTATCAATTGTACTTTTGCATATTATTCGGTTATGTAGCATGCTCATCTAGATTCACTTGGTTTGATTTGGTGCATATGAGATCTCTTACTTGTTTCTCAAATGAAAAAAATGCATTAGTTTAAATAAAGAAGTCTAGTTATCATACATTTCATTATGACACTGCGACATCAATCATAAAGAGAGACTAGATTAATCTCATTTTCGCGAGTTGGATTAGTATAAACTATAGTATGTGGTGTGAACTTGCGCTCCTGCAAAATTGAGGTTCTCTTTTATGTGTTCGATAATCTTTGAGATGTAATGCATAATCTTATAGTGGTTACGAGTACAATTTGTATTTGGGGCCCTCCCATCTGGGATTGGGGCGTGGATGAGCAAGGCAATGTGATCAGATTCTTCAGTAATTAGATGTTCAACTAATGTTTTCGGAAACATGGCCAAAAATCCGTCATTGCATGTGTCCCGGTCGAGTCGCACCTGCACATCCTCATGTCCTTCCCTTTGATTGTCCCATGTGTGCGGATATGCTGAGAAGCCCTGACCAAGGAGACCACGGTCCACCAAGCTATCTCAAAAGTCCTCCATCCTCGAGAAGCTTCTCACGTTCCCTCCTAACTGATTTGACTGAAACATTGCATTGTTAAAATCCCTCGCACACAACCATGGAAGATCATCCTGCGCACAAAGATATCTGATGGCATCCCATGATTTATTTCTTAGCTCCATGCGATGTTCATAGAAACTAGTGAATCTACAGGGTTTTCCATCGACCGCAATCTCTGCATTCAGGAAATATTTGTTGGGGATCGTAGCAGAATTTTAAAATTTTCTACGCATCACCAAGATCAATCTATGGAGTAATCTAGCAACGAGGGGAAGGAGAGTGCATCTACATACCCTTGTAGATCGATAAGCGGAAGCGTTCAAGTGAACGGGGTTGATGGAGTCGTACTCGTCGTGATCCAAATCACCGATGATCCTAGTGCTGAACGGACGGCACCTCCGCTTTCAACACACGTACAGCCCGGTGACGTCTCCTACGCCTTGATCCAGCAAGGGGAGAAGGAGAGGTTGGGGAAGACTCCATCCAGCAGCAGCACGACGGCGTGGTGGTGGTGGAGGAGCGCGGGACTCCAGCAGGGCTTTGCCAAGCACTACGAGAGACGAGGAGGGAGAGGGGTAAGGCTGCGCCAACAGGGGAGGAACTTCATGTGTTGGGCTGCCCCTTTGCCTCCACTATATATAGGGGAGAGGGAGGGATGCGCCCCCACCTAGGGTTTCCTCCCTAGGGGTGGCGGCAGCCCTAGATCCCATCTAGGGTGGCGGCCACAAGGGGGAGAGGGGGAGGCGCACCTCAGGTGGGCCTTAGGGCCCATCTGCCCTAGGGTTTGCCCCCCTCCCCTCTTGGAGGCGCATTGGGCCTTGGTGGGAGGCGCCCCAGCCCACCTAGGGGCTGGTCCCTTCCCACTATTGGCCCATGTAGGCCTCCGGGGCTGGTGGCCCCACCTGGTGGACCCCCGGACTCCTCCGGTGGTCCCGGTACACTACCGGTGATGCCCGGAACACTTCCGGTGGCCAAAACCATACTTCCTATATATTAATCTTTACCTCCGAACCATTCCGGAACTCCTCGTGACGTCCGGGATCTCATCCGGGACTCCGAACAACATTTGGTAACCGCGTACATACTTTCCCTATAACCCTAGCGCCATCGAACCTTAAGTGTGTAGACCCTACGGGTTCGGGAGTCATGGAGACATGGCCGAGACAACTCTACGGTCAATAACCAACAGCGGGATCTGGATACCCATGTTGGCTCCCACATGTTCCACGATGATCTCATCAGATGAACCACGATGTCAAGGATTCAATCAATCCCGTATACAATTCCCTTTGTCTAGCGGTACGATACTTGCCCGAGATTCGATCGTCGGTATCCCGATACCTTGTTCAATCTCGTTACCGGCAAGTCTCTTTACTCATTCCGTAACACATCATCCCGTGATCAACTCCTTGATCACATTGTGCACATTATGATGATGTCCTACCGAGTGGGCCCAGAGATACCTCTCCGTTTACACGGAGTGACAAATCCCAGTCTCGATTCGTGCCAACCCAACAGACACTTTCGGAGATACCTGTAGTGTACCTTTATAGCCACCCAGTTACGTTGTGACGTTTGGCACACCCAAAGCACTCCTACGGTATCCGGGAGTTGCACAATCTCATGGTCTAAGGAAATGATACTTTACATTAGAAAAGCTTTAGCAAACGTACTACATGATCTTGTGCTAGGCTTAGGATTGGGTCTTGTCCATCACATCATTCTCCTAATGATGTGATCCCGTTATCAACGACATCCAATGTCCATGGCTAGGAAACCGTAACCATCTATTGATCAACGAGCTAGTCAACTAGAGGCTTACTAGGAACATTGTGTTGTCTATGTATCCACACATGTATCTGAGTTTCCTATCAATACAATTCTAGCATGGATAATAAACGATTATCATGAACAATGAAATATAATAATAACTAATTTATTATTGCCTCTAGGGCATATTTCCAACAGTCTCCCACTTGCACTAGAGTCAATAATCTAGTTCATATCGCCATGTGATTAACACTCACAGGTCACATCGCCATGTGACCAACATCCAAAGAGTTTACTAGACTCAATAATCTAGTTCACATCACTATGTGCTTAACACTCAGTGAGTTCTGGGTTTGATCATGTTATGCTTGTGAGAGAGGTTGTAGTCAACGGGTCTTGCCATATTCAGATCCCTATGTATTTCGCAAAACTTTATGTCATATCGTAGATGCTGCTACCACGTTCCACTTGGAGCTATTCCAAATTATTGCTCCATTATACGTATCCGGTATCTCTAGTCAGAGCTATCCGGGTAGGTGTTAAGCTTGCATTGACGTAACTCTTTATGTCGAACTCTTTATCACCTCCGTAACCGAGAAACATTTCCTTTTTCCTCTAAGGATAATTTCGACCGCTACCTGGTGATCCAGTCCTAGATCACCTTTGTACCCTCTTGCCAGACATGTGGCAAGGCACACATCAGGTGCGGTACTCAGCATGGCATACCGTATAGAGCCTATGACAAGAGCATAGGGGACGACCTTCGTCCTTCCTCTTTCTTCTGCCATGGTCAAGCTTTGAGTCTTACTCAACTTCACACCTTACAACTCAGGTAAGAACCCCTTCTTTGACTGATCTATTTTGAACTCCTTCAAAAACATGTCAAGGTGTGCGTTCTTTGAAAGTATCATCAGGCGTTTTGATCTATCTCTATAGATCTTGATGCCCAATTTGTAAGCAGCTTTATCCAGGTCTTCCTTTGAAAAACACTCTTCAAACAACCGTTTATGCTTTCCAAAAATTCTACATTATTTCGAATCAGCAATATGTCATCCACATATACTTATCAGAAATGTTGTAGTGCTCCCACTCACTTTCTTGTAAATACAAGTTTCTAGCAAACATTGTATAAACCTAAAAGCTTTGATCACTCCATCAAAACATATATTCCGATTCCAAGATGCTTGCTCTAGTCCATAGAAGGATTGCTGGAGCCAGCATACCTTTTAGCATCCTTAGGATCGTCAAAACCTTTTATTGTATCACATACAACTTTTCTTATGAAAACTGGTAAGAAAACTTGTTTTGACATCCATTTGTAAGATTTCATAATCGAAAAATACAGCTAATGCTAACATGATTCCGACGGACTTAAGCATCGCTACGGGTGAGAAATTCTCATCGTAGTCAACTCCTTGAACTTGTGAAAAGACTCTTTCCCACAAGTCGAGCTTCATAGACGGTAACATTACCGCCCACGTCCGTCTTCTTCTTAAAAGATCCATTTATCTCAATGGCTTGCTGATCATCGGGCAAGTCCACCAAAGTCCATACTTTGTTCTGATATATGGATCCTATCTCGGATTTCATGGCTTCTAACCATTTGTCGGAATACGGGCCCACCATCGCTTCTCCATAGCTCGTAGGTTCATTGTTGTCTAACAACATGATATCTAAGACAGGATTACCGTACCACTCAGGAGTAGTACATATCCTTGTCGACCTACGAGGTTCGATGGCAACTTGATCCGAAGCTTCATGATCACTATCATTAACTTCCTATTCAACAGACGTAGGCGCCACAGAAAACATCTTTCTGTGTTGCATCACTCTCTGGTTGAAGTAAAGGTTCGACAACCTCATCAAGTTCTATCTTCCTCCCACTCAATTCTTTCGAGAGAAACTCCTTCTCGAGAAAGGACCCGTTCTTAGCGACAAACAATTTGCCCTCGGATCTGAGATAGAAGGTGTACCCAACTGTCACCTTTGGGTATCCTATGAAGATGTGTTTGTCCGCTTTGGGTTCGAGCTTCTCCGGCTGAAGCCTTAAGCATCGCAGCCCCAAACATTAAGAAGTGGCAACTTTGGTTTCTTGCCAAACCAATGTTCACACGACGTCGTTTCAACGGACTTAGATGGTGTCCTATCTAAAGTGAATGCAGTTGTCTCTAACGCATAACCTCAAAATGAAAACAGTAGATTGGTAAGAGACATCATAGATCGCACCATATCTCATAGGGTTCGATTACGATGTCCGGACACACCATTACCTTCTGGTGTTCCAGGTGGCTTCAACTGTGAAAAAATTCCACAATGTCTTAAGTGATTGCCAAACTCATAACTCAGAAAATCCCCTTTTGATCAGATCGTAGGAACATGATCTTATTGTTATGATGATTCTTAACTTCACTCTGAAATCGCTTGAACTTTTCAAACTTTTAGACTTGTGCTTCATTAAGTAGATATACCTATATCTACCCAAATCGTCAATGAAGATGAGAAAATAGCGATATCCACCGCACGCTTCAATTCTCATTGGATCACACGCATCAGCATGCATGATTTCCAACAAGTCACTTGCCCGTTTCATTGTACCTGAAAACGGGGTCTTAGTCATCCTGCCCATGAGGCATGGCTCGCATGTGTCAAGCGATTCAAAATCAAGTGACTCCAAACATCCATCGACATGGAGTTTTTTCATGCATCTTACGCCAATATGACCTAAGCGGCAGTGCCACAAGAAAGTGGTACTATCATTATTAACTCTACATCCTTTGGCGTGAACATGTGTATTACCACGACCGAGATTCAATGAACCATTCACATAGGGTGCATGACCATGAAAGGTATTATTCATGTAAACAGAATAACCATTATTCTCTAATTTAAATGAATAACTGTATTGCAATGAACATGATCTAATCATATTCATGCTCAACGTAGACACCTGATAACATTTATCTAGGTTCAATACTAATCCCGAAGGCAGATGGAGCGTGCGATGGTGATCTCATCAGCTTTGGAAACACTTCCAACACACATCGTCACCTCGCCCTTAACTAGTCTCCGTTTACTCCGTAGTTTTTGCTTCAAGTCACCAGTAATAGCAACTGAACCGGTATCCAATACCCAGGTGCTACTAGGAGTACTAGTGAGGTACACATTAATAACACGTATATACTTTGTTGAAGTTGCCAGCCTTCTTATCTACCATACATTTGGGGTAATTCCGCTACCAGTGACCGTTCCCCTTACAATAGAAGCACTTAGTCTCGGGTTTGGGTTCAACCTTGGGTTCCTTCACTGGAGCGGCAACTGGTTTGCCATCCATGAAGTTTCCCTTCTAGCCCTTGCCCTTCTTGAAACCAGTGGTCTTGTTAAACCATCAACACTTGATGCTCCTTCTTGATTTCTACCTTTTGCAGTCTTAAGCACCGCGAACAGCTCCGGGATCAACTCCATCCTTTGCATGTCATAGTTCATCACGAAGATCTAGTAGCTTAGTGATAGTGTCTAGAGAACTCTATCAATCACTATCTTATCTGGAAGTTTAACTCCCACTTGATTTAAGTGATTGTAGCACCCTGACATTTTGAGCACATGCTCACTAGCTGAGCTATTCTCCTCCATCTTGTTGGCAAAAGAACTTGTCAGAGGTCTCACACCTATCAACACAGGCATGAGCCTGAAATCCCAATTTTAGCTCTTGGAACATCTCATATGTTCTTATGACGTTCAAAACGTCATTGGAATCCCGATTCTAAGCCGTAAAGTATGGTGCACTAAACTATCAAGTAGTCATCAGGATGTGTCTGTCAGGTGTTCACAACATCCACAGACGACGTTGTAGGGGTTTGCACATCGAGCAGTGTATCAAAGATGTAAGCCTTCTGTGTAGCAGTGAGGACACTCCTCGGACTACGGACCTAGTCCGCATCATTGCTTACAATATCTTTCAACTTGGTCTTTCTCTAGGAATGTATTGAAACAGGGAGCTACAACGTGAGCTATTTATCTACAACATATTTGCAAAGACAATTTAGACTATGTTCATGATAATTGAGTTCATCTAATCAAATTATTTAATGAACTCCCACTCAGATAGACATCCCTCTAGTCATCTAAGTGAAACATGATCCGAGTCAACTAGGCCGTGTCCGATCATCACATGAGACGGACTAGTCAACATCGGTGAACATCTTCATGTTGATCGTATCTTCTATACGACTCATGCTCGACCTTTCGGTCTTCCGTGTTCTGAGGCCATGTCTGTACATGCTATGCTCGTCAAGTCAACCTAAGTGTATTGCGTGTGTAAATCTAGCTTACACCTGTTGTATTCGAACGTTAGAATCTATCACACCCGATCATCACGTGGTGCTTCGAAACGACGAACCTTCGCAACGGTGCACAGTTAGGGGGAACACTTTCCTTGAAATTTTAGTGAGGGATCATCTTATTTAAGCTACCGTCGTTCTAAGCAAATAAGATGTAAAACATGATAAACATCACAAGCAATCAAATAGTGACATGATATGGCCAATATCATTTTGCTCCTTTTGATCTCCATCTTCGGGGCTCCATGATCATCGTTGTCACCGGCATGACACCATTGAAAGATCGTGGATGTCGCCTAGAGGGGGGGGGTGAATAGGCGTTTTAAAATAATTACGATTTAGGCTTGAACAAATGCGGAATAAACCTAGCGGTTAATTTGTCAAGCACAAAACCTAAAACAATTAGGCTCACCTATGTGCACCAACAACTTATTCTAATCAAGACAAGCAACTATGTGATAGCAAGATATATGACAAGAAACAATATGGCTATCACAAAGTAAAGTGCATAAGTAAAGAGCTCGGGTAAGAGATAACCGAGGCACGTGGAGACGACGATGTATCCCGAAGTTCACACCCTTGCGGATGCTAATCTCTGTTTGGAGCGGCGTGGAGGAACAATGCTCCCCAAGAAGCCACTAGGGCCACCGTAATCTCCTCACGCCCTCGCACAATGCAAGATGCCGTGATTCCACTAAGGGACCCTTGAGGGCTGTCACCGAACCCGTACAAATGGCAACCCTTGGGGGCAGTCACCGAACCCGTACACTTTGGCAACCCTTGGGGGCGGTCACCGGTACCCGTCAAATTGCTCGGGGCGATCTCCACAACCTAATTGGAGACCCCGACGCTTGCCCGGAGCTTTACACCACAATGATTGAGCTCCGAACAACACCAACCGTCTAGGGCGCCAAGGCACCCAAGAGGAACAAGCTCTAGGGTGCCCAAACACCCAAGAGTAATAAGCTTCTCAAACTTCACTTCCACGTATCACCGTGGAGAACTCAAACCGATGCACCAAATGCAATGGCAAGGGCACACGGAGTGCCCAAGTCCTTCTCTCTCAAATCCCACCAGAGCAACTAATGCTAGGGAGGAAAATGAGAGGAAGAACAAGAAGGAGAACACCAAGAACTCCAAGATCTAGATCCAAGGGGTTCCCCTCACATAGAGGAGAAAGTGATTGGTGGAAATGTGGATCTAGATCTCCTCTCTCTTTTCCCTCAAAAACTAGCAAGAATCCATGGAGGGAGTGAGAGTTAGCAAGCTCAAAGAAGGTCAACAATGGGGGCAAAAACAAGCTCAAGAGATGGGGAACCATTGGGGAAGAAGACCCCCTTAAATAGGTCCCCACGAATCTGCCCGTTATGTACAGAACAACATAGGAGCGGTACAACCTCTATGAGCACCGGTACAACCGGTAACAGGCAATAAGCGGTACAACCGGCCCACAACCGCCCAACAACCGCACCACAACAGAGACCAGTCCGGTGGTAGAGCGGTACATGACCGGTACAACCTCCGGACCAATTCTGGAGCGGTACAACCGCTCCAAACACCGGTTGTACCGGTCAAGCGGCACAACCTCTCCATGGGGCGGTACAACCTCTCTGTGTAAAACAGGAAATATCAAAACAGCCACAACTTTCGCATACGAGCTCCGAATTCAATGAAACCAAGTTTGTTGGAAAGCTAACGACAAGGGCTAACACAATCTTGAGAGAAATATCAATAAGAAGCAAGTGAGAAAAGGACCATAATAAAATGGTGAGAACCCTTCCTCGGAAAAGACCGGTAAAACCTCCAACACCGAAAACATCATAGAAGATGCATGCGAACTCCGTTTTCGATGAACTCAAGCTTGTCATCAAGATGACCATAAGCTCTAAGACTCACAAATGGAACCAAACAAGAACCAAGAAAGATGATGCAAGGATGCAATGGTTTGAGCTCTTGACTAATGATACGATCAAGCTACTTCCTAGAGAGCCCCCCTTGATAGTACGGCAATCGATCCTACAACCCGGTCTCCCAACTACCACTATGAGACAGGTAAAATAGAAAACCTATCAAGGGCAAACCTTTGCCTTGCACATAGTCCACTTGACCTAGATGATGACGATCTTGACTTCCTCAAGTTGGACCACATTTCTTGATTGTGTTGGCTCGATGAAGACTAGTTGATTGCTTCCCCATACTCCACTATGCGTGAGCCACTCTTTGGCACATCTTCACAATTCCATTGACACCACAATGGAAAACAAGCTTCAAGCTTGATTGCTCCCCCATACTCCATTATGGGTGAGCCTCTCTTCGAGTTGCTCCACTTGAACTTGCACATTGCAAACGTGATGACGATCACCACTTGATGTCATCCTCCATGGGTTGTATGAGATCTTGCTCTTGACGCAAGACCATGGAAACATACCTAACCCCACAAAGAACTCTCACGTAGACCATGGGTTAGTACACAAAGCGTAATGGACAATGCTTACCATACCATGGGATCACTTGATCCCTCTCAGTACTTCTTCTACGCTTTGTGAGTTGATCAACTTGATTCACTCTTGACTTAGTCTTGATCAACATTGAATCTTTCCAACTCTCTTCATTTGGATGATGTCTTGAAGGTAAACATGAATGATCACACAATCTTCTTCTTCAAGACATGCTTGCAATAAGCTCAACTCACACATGACCAATCTTTGGATAATTCCTTGAAAAGCACTTTGGCCATCTCAACTCACACATGACCAATCTTTGGATAATTCCTTGAAAAGCACTTTGGCCATCTCATAAACTCCTTGAAACCAACACATGGACTTCAACAAATCCTTCAAATATAACTCAAGGCAACCGTTAGTCCATAGAGATTGTCATCAATTACCAAAACCACACATGGGGGTACCGCATGTCCTTTCAATCTCCCCCATTTTGGTAATTGATGACAATCATTTTCAAGAGAGTTTATATAAGGAATTATTTATCACCATGCAATGCAACAACCAATAATGCATGTGTATGAGATGCAAATGCTTAGGTACAAAACCAAAGCAACAAGAAAAAACTCTCTAAACTTATCCACAAAACTCTCTGAAACTTCTCCCCCATTGGCATCGATTGCCAAAATGGGCGAAAAGCTTAGAAGGCCAATATAAATTGTGTTCCTCCATAAGTTGTGTATTTCTCAACAAGAGAGTGGAATGCAATACACATATCCAACGGTAATACTTGGAGGAAGATCAACTATATTGAGGCACCAAGATTGCTAAAGGAATGATATGCCACAAGGACATAACAAAGAAAGAAACAAGCAATCAAAAGGTACCAATTGAAGCAAGCAATCAACGGGTATCAATTGAACCAACTAGACCAAAGATCCTACGAGCTACATGAATAAAGGATATTATGATATGAGCGAAGGAGTGTTCTAAAGAAACTAGAGAAGCTCCCCATGATTTGTGCACACATAAGAATTTTTGTATTTGGATACAAAGCGCACAAAATAGGATCACAGCTCCCCCAAAATCAATAGAAACTTACAATAAGTGCAAGTGAGCATATAGGAAACAAAGCCTAGTACTTGCAACACACACATGGTTGAGCAACAAGTAATAAAAGAGGCAACTTAAGAATGGGCTCAACCAAAATGATGTGTGTGAGTCAAGGCAATGCACTTGAGAAGACTAATGTACGGATGAGCATTAGGCATCAATAAAGTCTTGAAAGAACGAGGCACACGGTGCAAGGCCTATCATTCCCACACACAACTAGCAAATAGGTTCACAAGCTTACTAATAAGCATATTAAGAACCTATGCTTGTGACAACCCGTGGTGAAGATAGAAGATGAAAGCCTCATCAAGACGAGGGATACCAATTAAGATGGCAAAAGCCTCGTAAAGATAAGCATGAGGAAAATAATCTTCACCACACACAAGAGTGCATCAAGATGCAACGATAGAAGACACACACTCAAGGCAAAAGCTTTCACGGAGCCACCAAATAAATAACATAAGAAAGACAAGGTGGCCGTGAAAGAAAGGATATCAACTAGATATGCAACTTCTCTCAAGTGTATAAGATTCTAGGTACACGAAATCATGATGATATATATCTACAAAGAAGGATGTACACCCGAAATAGTTACAACACGAGGAACAAGATATCCAAAGGGAGGTCATACATATACCACTAAGATATTTTCTTGGAAGCATAGCTCATGGCTAGATATGGTCTTATTGTATATAAATGAAGTCCACACACGAACAACAAAGACATCACAACTAGCAACAAGAGATCATTGTTGGGATGCTTTGAGAAAGAAAACAAGTATCACAAGAATGAATGAATAACATGCCATGATACAACCTACACAAGGTTGATACAAGAAATGTGTGCATGAAGAATATGAAGATACTTGTTACCGAGTTAACATTGGAAGGATGTAGTAGATACCAATTGAAGGTAGATAGTAGTTCATTGATCATCCTAGCTCGACTCCAATAAGCACATGATGACAACACCTTCCTTGTGAGTGAGCCAAGCTTCCAATGTATCTCCAATTGTTCCTAGAACAACAACACAAACAAAATGGTACCCAAACTCATTGGGACCAAAGAGTTAGAGAACCGACAATACATAGGAAAAACTCCACATAAAAATGTGCACATAGATACGAAAATAAATTTCATGCACATCTCATCCAATTTGAGACTTGGTGGAGCTTCCCCTATATATTTGGTCAAAGAAAGAAAGCATGCCAAAGATACTACACGAAGTTAATACGCATGCTCAAGACCTTCAAGAACCGATACCAAAAGAAAAAGAAATACCAAGTGAAGAAAAGATACCAAATGAATAAATCTTCACTTGGAGGATATCAATAAAAGATACATCAAGGAATGAGATATCCATTGATACCCACTAAATAAAGGATATCAAACCCCCAAAAGAGAGGATGGTTCCAAACAAACCAAGCTCTCTACAAAGTTTCATGATGGCACAAAGCACCCAAAAGAAACGACTTGCCTTCCACCGACACACACTTGATAAGGATCACAAGAAGAGTGTTTTATAGAAAAATAGGATAGCTCCCCCAAGCATTGTGCAATATGGAGAATTTGCATTTGAATACAAAAAGCACAAGATGGGATCACCACTTTCACTATATCTATACAAACACTAGACAAGATCAAGAAATAAACAAGATCCACAAGTGGTATGGAAGGCAAAGGGAGTTGATACAATCCTTGGCAAGAGAAAGGGCAAATAAAAGCAAAGGCTAATGTAAAGATGATCAATAATATCTACCACACAAGTGAGTACCAATTGTCAAAAGACAAGAAGTATTTGGAAATAATTCCCGGTGGTAGATAGCAAGGATATCCGACATCATCTTCACACCAAACAAAAAGCAAATTGCAACTTGTAGAGCTAACATGCCACATAGGAACAAGATAATTTACAATATCAACTCTAGATGACAATATCTCAAATGTACACATTTTCTAGGCTAGTAATATACACATAGCATATTACTCCCCCATAATGTGATACCAATTAAAGATAGACAAGAGGCAATTAAAGGATCCAACAAGAGATAATTAATGGACTATTTAGAATTTGAATTTCTCATGAGAAGACATACCACATAGTGACTAGATAAGCTTGCAATATCAATACTAAGTGGTATTTCCTATGTACCCACCTTTATAGGATTGTGAAGTGCACAAAGCACATCACCCCTCCCATAATGGGATATTCCATTAATCTCTCACAAGAGCCAACTAAGAAAAAAAAACAAGATGCAAAAGGCTCAACGCATGACACACATGTACATGATGTGCAAACCAACACACACATACTTGATTGCTCAAGATAATCAAGTTGGAAGCACAACATATACAAACACATGCAAGGTACGAAACCAAACATGAAAAGGGGCAATTAACTATCAATGTAGACACTTTAAGCACGAGTTACCGCAAGGAGGAACATTGGATATAAGATAGAAACTTGATAATCCGAATGACTTGGCTTGAGACAATGAGAAAGATGAAGTCCCCTTAATTCTTCATAATGTAGCCAAGTCTCCAATGACCTCCAATATCACCTATTGATCATGTTTGAGCTTGTTGGTCCCTAACCAAGTTGGGTCCTAAGAGGTTAGTCACAATAGGCTTGGCTACCCAAATGGTTCTTTTCTTGACACCACTTTGAGCACCAACAAATTTGGCAAACACATTGCCAACTTTATCCTTCCCAAGAGAATAGATATCATCAATTAGAATAGGGTTGGATAAGGTACCATTTGTGCATGAAGAAGCGACGTGACCTTTTTCACGACATAGGTAGCAACGTCTACTCTTTATTTTCTTCTCACTTGATTTCTCAACTTGAGAAGCATTTGCTTGTGTTTTCTTGGGAAGAGGCCTTTCTTCAACTTGAGGTTGAGAATGAGAGTGAACTTGTTGCCGCTTCCCTTGTTGCTTGTCACTAATGGGCTTCTTCTTCAATGGGCAAGATCTAACATGATGCCCTTCTACTTTGCACTTGAAGCAAACAATCTTGGCCGAATTCTTGACTTGTTCTTGGCCCTTCTTTTTGTTCACCTTGGACTTCTTCTTCTTGTTGGAGTTGAATCCAAGTCCACCTTTGTCATTGGGGGATTTTTGCACACTCAAGATATTGTTGAGTGTGAATTTCCCTTCATGACTCTTTTCCAAGTCTTTCTTCAAAGAAGTGACTTGGGCCTTGAGCTCTTTGATTTCCTCTACATGGTTAGTCTCAACACAAGAACTAGAGGAAGTATAAGATTCATCTTTAGAGCAACAAGGCAAGGAAAGCAATTCATCACAAGATGTACCAATGTTATGCATGGATGAATCGCTCGGACTAGCACAAGGCAATATAGCATTTTGAATAAAAGTGGTGCTAGTATCCACATGAGGCTCACTAGATGTTACCTTAGCAAGCATGGCCTCATGAGCTAACTTTAGCACATTATGGGATACTAGAAGATCATCATGAGAGCTTGTGAGCTTTACATGATTTTCTTCCAACATCCCATAATTGCTAGATAGCAACTCAAGTTGAGCCCTTAGCTCAACATTCTCCTTCAATATGGATGCTTCACAAGAGATAGAGTTAGTGGCACAAGCATCATCATTAGAAACAAGAGGAGAAGACAACTTGGCAAGCTCTTTTGAATATGAAGCTTCAAGTTGAGCATGAGACTCGGTGAGTTTGATGAGCTCACCCTTGATGACCCTTGAGCCATTTTCGAGGTGCTCAAATCCTCAAGGAGTCCAGCATGAGCAACTTCAAGCTTAGCATTTTTAGTTTCAAAAACATTGGCCACCTCAAGAGCTCTATCATGAGATTCCTTCACTCTAGATAACTCTAGAGCAAAAGTCTCCTCAAGAGATTCCTTGGTGGTTTGTTCAAGTTCAAGAGCTTGAGAGAGGTCCGCAATCTCATTAGCGTAATCACGCTCATGACCTTCCATTTTATCAATGGTGACCTCATGCTCCTGAAGACGAGATTCCAACTCATCAATATATTTCTTGCCCTCAATAGCAATAGACATGATTTCCATGAAGTTGGAACGAGCAATTTTATTCTTAAGAAGGGCTTTAAAAATTATTTCCCCCTTAACTTTTAAGGAGGCAATATCATCATTCTCTTCATCATAATCGACATCATCATCACTCTTGCCATCATCAATATTATCACAAGATATATTGGGATTCAAAGTGGGAGATACCTTTGAAGCCTTGGCCATAAGGCAAAAAGCAACCGATGATGATGTAGGATCCCTTGAAGCACCGTTCAAGACCACATCTTGTTCCATGGAGTGTTGGGTTTCCTCTACATTGTTAGCACAACAACTCGAGGAAATAGATACATTTTTATCATGGCAACAAGACATAGCAAGCATATCATCATGAGATTTGAGCAAGAAATTTCTACAAGATATGCAAGAACTTTTAACACAAGCATGTGAAACATTTAGAGTGCTCGAAGTTAAAATTCTCTTTCTTGTTAACATAAGGCAAAAATTCTCTTTCTTGTTAAAATAATATTTTGAATAACGTTTTAATATTTCATAAACTATAGAGTATACGCATATGTTTGTGTATCTATGCATGTGTTCATATTTTTTTAATGTTACTCAATATCATGGTAGAGATTTCTAAATCATATAGACTAAAAATATATTCTAATAGTGGTTTCTAGTGTATATTAGGTAAACATATTCATAGAAACTTCTAGGGCGTGTTAATTGTGATTTTCAAGTTAGGTTTAGGGAAAAGTTACAACCTGTGTGTGCTTCATACTTGTATTTAAATTAGCAGTATTATTATAATTATAAATAACATAAAATTTTATCAATTGTACTTTTGCATATTATTTGGTTATGTAGCATGCTCATCTAGATTCACTTGGTTTGATTTGGTGCATATGAGATCTCCTACTTGTTTCTCAAATGAAAAAATGCATTAGTTTAAATAAAGAAGTCTAGTTATCATACATTTCATTATGACACTGCGACATCCATCATAAAGAGAGACTAGATTAATCTCATTTTCGCGAGTTGGATTAGTATAAACTATAGTATGTGGTGTGAACTTGCGCTCCTGCAAAATTGAGGTTCTCTTTTATGTGTTCGATAATCTTTGAGATGTAATGCATAATCTTATAGTGGTTACGAGTACAATTTGTATTTGGGGCCCTCCCCTCTGGGATTGGGGCGTGGATGAGCAAGGCAATGTGATCAGATTCTTCAGTAATTAGATGTTCAACTAATGTTTTCGAAAACATGGCCAAAAATCCGTCATTGCATGTGTCCCGGTCGAGTCGCACCTGCACATCCTCATGTCCTTCCCTTTGATTGTCCCATGTGTACGGATATGCCGAGAAGCCCTGACCAAGGAGACCACGGTCCACCAAGCAATCTCAAAAGTCCTCCATCCTCGAGAAGCTTCTCACGTTCCCTCCTAACTGATTTGACTGAAACATTGCATTGTTAAAGTCCCTCGCACACAACCATGGAAGATCATCCTGCGCACAAAGATATCTGATGGCATCCCATGATTTATTTCTTAGCTCCATGCGATGTTCATAGAAACTAGTGAATCTACAAGGTTTTCCATCGACCACAATCTCTGCATTCAGGAAATATTTGTTGGGGATCGTAGCAGAATTTTAAAATTTTCTACGCATCACCAAGATCAATCTATGGAGTAATCTAGCAACGAGGGGAAGGAGAGTGCATCTACATACCCTTGTAGATCGATAAGCGGAAGCGTTCAAGTGAACGGGGTTGATGGAGCCGTACTCGTCGTGATCCAAATCACCGATGATCCTAGTGCCGAACGGACGGCACCTCCGCGTTCAACACACGTACAGCCCGGTGATGTCTCCTACGCCTTGATCCAGCAAGGGGAGAAGGAGAGGTTGGGGAAGACTCCATCCAGCAGCAGCACGATGGCGTGGTGGTGGTGGAGGAGCGCGGGACTCCAGCAGGGCTTCGCCAAGCACTACGAGAGACGAGGAGGGAGAGGGGTAGGGCTGCGCCAACAGGGGAGGAACTTCATGTGTTGGGCTGCCCCTTTGCCTCCACTATATATAGGGGGAGAGGGAGGGCTGCGCCCCCACCTAGGGTTTCCTCCCTAGGGGTGGCGGCAGCCCTAGATCCCATCTAGGGTGGCGGCCACAAGGGGGAGAGGGGGAGGCGCACCTGAGGTGGGCCTTAGGGCCCATCTGCCCTAGGGTTTGCCCCCCTCCCCTCTTGGCGGCGCATTGGGCCTTGGTGGGAGGCGCCCCAGCCCACCTAGGGGCTGGTCCCTTCCCACTATTGGCCCATGTAGGCCTCCGGGGCTGGTGGCCCCACCTGGTGGACCCCCGGACCCCTCCGGTGGTCCCGGTACACTACCGGTGATGCCCGGAACACTTCCGGTGGCCAAAACCATACTTCCTATATATTAATCTTTACCTCTGGACCATTCCGGAACTCCTCGTGATGTCCGGGATCTCATCCGGGACTCCGAACAACATTCGGTAAACGCGTACATACTTTCCCTATAACCCTAGCGCCATCGAACCTTAAGTGTGTAGACCCTACGGGTTCGAGAGTCATGCAGACATGGCCGAGACAACTCTCCGGTCAATAACCAATAGCGGGATCTGGATACCCATGTTGGCTCCCACATGTTCCACGATGATCTCATCGGATGAACCACGATGTCAAGGATTCAATCAATCCCGTATACAATTCCCTTTGTCTAGCGGTACGATACTTGCCCGAGATTCGATCGTCGGTATCCCAATACCTTGTTCAATCTTGTTACCGGCAAGTCTCTTTACTCGTTCCGTAACACATCATCCCGTGATCAACTCCTTGATCACATTGTGCACATTATGATGATGTCCTACCGAGTGGGCCCAGAGATACCTCTCCGTTTACACGGAGTGACAAATCCCAGTCTCGATTCGTGCCAACCCAACAGACACTTTCGGAGATACCTGTAGTGTACCTTTATAGCCACCCAGTTACGTTGTGACGTTTGGCACACCTAAAGCACTCCTACGGTATCCGGGAGTTGCACAATCTCATGGTCTAAGGAAATGATACTTGACATTAGAAAAGCTTTAGCAAACGAACTACACGATCTTGTGCTAGGCTTAGGATTGGGTCTTGTCCATCACATCATTCTCCTAATGATGTGATCCCGTTATCAATGACATCCAATGTCCATGGCTTGGAAACTGTAACCATCTATTGATCAACGAGCTAGTCAACTAGAGGCTTACTAGGGACATTGTGTTGTCTATGTATCCACACATGTATCTGAGTTTCCTATCAATACAATTCTAGCATGGATAATAAATGATTATCATGAACAATGAAATATAATAATAACTAATTTATTATTGCCTCTAGGGCATATTTCCAACAATATTGGCATCATGGCCTAACTGTTACTTTCAAATTTCAATCCACCATAGGGCTAGCCTCCACTTCGACCCACGCAATCCACCGCGACACCACTCATGAATCCCAGACTTCACTTCAGCTTGCCCATAGCCCTGGCTTTATTTTTTTGTCTCGCTCAGAACAACCACTGCTGGGTTGTAGGACATAATCAGGTCGCGAAGTCCGCCCACTGTCAAGTCCAACCCCAATCCTTGATAGTTTCAGGCAAGAAGATTCATTTCTCTCGGTGGCCCTGCGTCACATGGTCTGCCGATTTTTCCATGTTTTCTAAGATGTTGTCAAGCACTATAGAAGTTTTCTTTATCATATCGCGAATGAAAGCATCATTTATAATCTGCATGTACGGATCATCCTTAGCTACCCACAACTGCTTGGGCATGCTCTTCCTTTTTTCATGTTCATGCTTAGGTTGTGACCTCCTGAACTGAAGTGGTTCTTTTTCCTGCCTTTGGCGTCGAACATACATGCCTTTTTTTCCTGCCACCCACATCATGCAGCTCGGTTCTCGAAGCCACGTCTGACCTCCTGTCTTCTTCTGCACATAGACTCCAATGTTTGCTACCAATGGTTTCCTTCACCTTATGTTCCCAGGATCCATCGCGAGCTCTTTCTCTCTGTCTCTGTTGCTGATTTTATTTATTTCTCAAGTCCTTTTCTCTTCTCTGATCAAATCCGTACCAAAGATCTTGCTCTCTCAATGCCTCGTGCATGAATTTATCTTTGTTCGGGTTGTTCACCTCCTCTTTGTCCGGCCTTTGCACCACACCAGTGCGGGAGTCAGCCATCCGGAAAAAATATGCATTAAGGTTCCTCTTTGTAGGGAGGTCTCTCACTCTCTATTGCCCATGACGTCCACATTTACTATTCCATGTGCGGGAGCTACCAAAACTATTGTTACTAGTAGCCACAACACCATGAGATCCCTCTTTAGCCGACTTTGTTTCGTCCTGGTGAAGCCCTTAGTCACTCCCCCCACTGAGATGTGGATTTGATATATGGCTCACATAAACCCCCAACATGAACTAGCCTTCCACATTCAAAGCAAAAGTGGGGTATGTTTTCATAGTAGAAGTCGAACCACGTCCCAAATTTATCCTTCGGTGAGGAATTAAGATAGAAACCTCTAACAAGAGGCTCATAGACTGAGATATTTGCCAATACCCTGAGGTGTTTGCCTCTAGCAACACTGTCCTTATCAACACCTCGCCAAGCCAGTTGCTGACATTACCAATGACCTTTGTCCTTAAGGGAGTCCTGGATTAGGGGGTGTCCGGATAGCCGGACTATACCTTCGGACGGACTCCTGGACTATGAAGATACAAGATTGAAGACTTCGTCCCGTGTCCGGAAAGGACTTTCCTTGGCGTGGAAGGCAAGCTTGGCGATACGGATATGTAGATATCCTACCATTGTAACCGACTCTGTGTAACCCTAGCCCTCTCCGTGTCTATATAAACCGGAGAGTTTTAGTTCGTAGGACGAAAAACAATCATACCATAGGCTAACTTCTAGGGTTTAGTCTCTCTAATCTCATGGTAGATCTACTCTTGTACTACCCATATCATCAATATTAATCAAGCAGGACGTAGGGTTTTACCTCCATCAAGAGGGCCCGAACCTGGGTAAAACACCGTGTCCCCTGCCTCCTATTACCATCCGACCTAGACGCACAGTTCGGGACCCCCTACCCGAGATCCGCCGGTTTTGACACCGACATTGGTGCTTTCATTGAGAGTTGAACTCAAGACCTCCCGCTTGGTGCTTTCATTGAGAGTTCCTCTGTGTCATCACTTTTGGGCCCGATGGCTTCTCCGATCATCAACAACGATGCGATCCAGGGTGAGACTTTTCTCCCCGGACATATCTTCGTATTCGGCGGCTTTGCACTGCGGGCCAATTCGCTTGGTCATCTGGAGTAGATCGAAAGCTACGCCCCTGGCCATCAGGTCAGATTTGGAAGTTTGAACTACACGGCCGACATCCGCGGAGACTTGATCTTCGACAGATTCGAGCCACAGCCGAGCGCGCCGCACTGTCACGATGGGCATGACTTAGCTCTGCCACAGAACAGTGCCCTGGAGGCCGCACCTATGTCCGCTCCGACCCCTAGCTCGGAACCGATCACACCAACCGAGGATGGGTGGTTAGACACTGCCTCGGGGGCTGCAATCTCTATGGTGATCGAGCCGAACACCAGCCCTATTCTCTACGAAACCCGTGACTCCAAGGAGCCGGACTCCTCTCCAGACTCCGAGCCCTCCGCGCCCGGACCGATCGAACCCGATTGGGCGCCGATGATGGAGTTCACCGCCGCAGACATATTTCAGCACTCGCCCTTCGGCGATATTCTGAATTCACTAAAGTCTCTCTCTTTGTCAGGAGAGCCCTGGCCGGACTATGGTCAGCAAGGTTGGGATGCGGATGATGAAGAAATTCAAAGCCCACCCACCACCCACTTCGTAGCCACCGTCGATGATTTAACCGACATGCTCGACTTCGACTCCGAAGACATCGATGGTATGGACGCCGATGCAGGAGACGATCAAGAACCAGCGCCTATAGGGCACTGGAAAGTCACCTCGTCGTATGATATATACATGGTGGACACCCCAAAAGAAGGCAATGGCGATGGAACAGTGGAGGATGACCCCTCGAAGAAGCAGACTAAGCGCCGGCGTCAGCGGCGCCGCTCTAAATCCCGCCAAAACAAAAACGGTGATTCCGGCATGGGAGATAATAACACCCCGGACAGTGCCGAAGACAACCACCTCCAGCAAAATTCAGCACAGGAGGATAGAGAAGCCAGCCCTCATGAGAGAGCGGCAGACAGAGAGGTCGAGGACGATAATTATATGCCTCCCTCCGAAGACGAGGCAAGCCTCGACGACAACGAATTCATCGTGCCGGAGGATCCCGTCAAACAAGAGCGCTTCAAACGCAGGCTTATGGCCACGGCGAGCAGCCTCAAGAAAAAACAGCAATAGCTTAGAGCTGATCAAGATTTGCTAGCCGACAGATGGACTGAAGTCCTTGCGGCTGAAGAGTATGAACTCGAACGCCCCTCCAAGAGCTACCCAAAGCGCAGGTTGCTACCCCAATTAGAGGAGGAAGCACTTAAACCTACATCATCAGCTCATGATGAGGCCGACCGGCCACCCCGTGGTCACGACAGAGAGGCCTCTCGGCCCTCCACTCAAGTCGCACCCTGGCGCCGCTCAAAAAATACCAAGGCATGGGAAAATGCGCCAGACCTGCGAGATATATTGGAGGACAAGGCAAGGCAAACAAGATCGATCTACGGATCACGTGGGTGCCCCACGGCATGAGACGGTACTCGTCACGCCGGATACAGTAAATCCGGCTGGGCCGAACACAGTAGACAAAGCTCGTTTGAGCTACGTCGTGATGTAGCCCAATACAGAGGCGCCGCACACCCACTATGCTTCACAGATGAAGTAATGGATCATCAAATCCCCGAGGTTTCAAACCCGTGAACATCGAATCATACGATGGCACAACAGATCCTGCGGTATGGATCGAGGACTATCTCCTTCATATCCACATGGCCCGTGGTGATGACCTACACACCATCAAATACCTCCCACTCAAGCTTAAAGGACCAGCTCGGCATTGGCTTAACAGCTTGCCAGCAGAATCAATTGGTTGTTGGGAGGACCTGAAAGCCGCATTCCTCGACAATTTCCGGGGCACTTATGTGCGACCACCAGACGCTGATGACCTAAGCCACATAATTCAGCAGCCAGAGGAATCGGCCAGACAATTCTGGACATGGTTCCTAACCAAGAAAAATCAAATCGTCGACTATCCGGACGCAGAGGCCCTAGCAGCCTTCAAGCATAACATCCGCGACGAGTGGCTTGCACGGCACCTAGGACAGGAAAAGCCGAAATCTATGGCAGCCCTCACGACACTTATGACCCGCTTTTGCACGGGAGAAGACAGCTGGCTAGCTCGTAGCAATAACATGACCAAGAGCCCTGGTAATTCGGATACCAAGGACAGCAGTGGCAGGTCGCGTCGCAACAAGCAAAAGCGCCGCATTAACAGCGACAATGCTAAGGATACGGCAGTTAATGCCAAATTCAAAGGCTCTAAACCCGGTCAGCGGAAAAAGCCATTCAAAAGAAATACTCCGGGCCCGTCCAGTTTGGACCAAATACTCGACCGCTCATGCCAGATACATGGCACCCCCGAAAAACCAACCAATCACACCAACAGGGATTGTTGGGTGTTCAAGCAGGCAGACAAGTTAAATGCCAAAAGCAGAGACAAGGGGCTGCATAGCGATGACGAGGAGGAGCCCCAGCCGCCGAACAACAGTGGACAGAAAGGTTTTCCCCCACAAGTGCGGATGGTGAACATGATATACGCAACCCACGTCCCTAAGAGGGAGCGGAAGCGTGCGCTAAGGGATGTATACGCGATGGAGTCAGTCGCCCCAAAGTTCAACCCATGGTCTTCCTGCCCGATCACTTTTGATCGAAGGGACCACCCCACTAGCATCCGTCATGGCGGATTCGCCGCATTTGTTCTAGACCCAATTATTGATGGATTTCACCTCACTAGAGTCCTTATGGACGGCGGCAGCAGCCTGAACCTGCTTTATCAGGATACAGTGCGGAAAATGGGCATCGATCCCTCAAGTATTAAACCCACCAGAACGACCTTTAAAGGCGTCATACCAGGTGTAGAAGCCAACTGTACAGGCTCAGTTACACTTGAAGTGGTCTTCGGATCTCCGGATAATTTCCGAAGCGAGGAGTTAATCTTCGACATAGTCCTGTTCCGCAGTGGCTATCATGCACTGCTCGGGCGAACCGCATTTGCCAAATTCAATGCGGTGCCGCACTACGCATACCTCAAGCTCAAGATGCCAGGCCCTCGAGGCGTCATCACGGTCAATGGAAACACCGAATGCTCTCTCCGAATGTAGGAGCATACGGCGGCTATCGCAGCGGAAGTACAAAGCAGCCTCTCAAGGAAATTCTCTAGTCCGGCCATTAAACGTCTGGACACCGTCAAGCGCGCTCGGAGTAACCTACACCAAGACCGCCCGGCACGTTCCGTGCAAGCGTAGCAACGTGGCCCCAACCCCATCCCTTGCAAACTTGCGAAACCAGTGTTGCGCGTACATAACTATGCTCTGGAAATACCATGGGCAAAAGGGGAGGGGAAAATCACGGCACGCCCGAAACACGGCTTAAACCGCACTAGGGGCTGCCGACTTTTACATTTTCTCTTACTTTCAGGACTCCACTCTTCAGAAGGCCTGTCCGGCAGTATAATTGCCGCACAAACGATACAACCAGGGAAGTACAAAGCTATGCCGCACTATGGAACTCTAAGGTGGTCTCTATAACGAGCAGCATACCTGTTTCAAATACCATTCCACGGCTCGCCCCTGGAAAGGGCATGTTAAATAGTCCCATTATTTTGCTTATTGCACTATTTGTATCGTTCTGCTTTGATCGCAGCTTTTTTAAAATAAATAATGCATAGCTTCCGTCTATTATTGCATTACCTTTTTTACGAATATATGTTCATTAATGACATGTTGCACCCGTACACTTTGGTACGGCCAATACGCCAGGGGCTTAAGTACCCCACAATACGGTGTGAGAAGTCCGAACACTTTCACAAGTGCGGCACCCCGAACTTATAGCATTATATGCATCAGCTCCGAATCATGTCTTGGGTCAATAGTTGGGTTTGCCTGGCTCCTATGTTTTGGTACCTTACATTCCGTTATATCGGCTAAGGTAGCACTAGGAGAACTACTGCGATTGTGCCCCAGTTGAGCTGGGCTAAGCACCTCGGTAGAGAAAGCTAAAACTGACTGTCACGATGAGGCGAGAGCTGGTCGCTGTTCGAGAGGTTTTCGAGTCCCTAAAGACTTATGCCGCGTAGAGCGAGGAGTTGGCTTTGTCCGGCCTAGGCGTGAATAGCGCCCCGAACTTGGTCTTCCGAACACTAGGGGCTTCGCCGAAATTTAAAATTATAGAATTCTATGGCTAAGTGAGTGTTCAAGCATTATAGTCCGATTGCCTTGTTCGTTGTGTTGAGCGCCTCCCTCGGAGGACCCAAGAATGGGAAAAAGAGCGCTAATGTTTATCCCAAACACCGCAGCACTCGTGGTATGGGGGCAGAAGCCGACGACTCGCCATCTCTCAAATTTGATAAACGGCCGCACAGAAGGTAATATTTTAAATTAAAAAGCGTTGCTTAGCGCATATGAACAAGTTTTCAGCGTACAGGATCACAAATGCGAGTTTACTTAAAAATTACATCTTTGGAGCATTCATCTGCTATAAGGCGGGCACCCTTCAGGACGCCCTCATAATACGCTTCCGGGACGCGATGCTCCTTGCCCGGCAGCGGCCCATCCTTCACCAGCTTCTCCGCATCCATCTTGCCCCAGTGCACTTCCGCACGGGCAAGCGCCCTACGAGCACCTTCGATGTAGATGGAGCGCTTGATTACTTCAAGCTGTGGACAGGCATCCACTAGCCGCCTCACCAGCCCGAAGTAGCTCCCAAGCAGAGCCTCTCCAGGCCAAAGCCGAACTACGAGGCCCTTTATGGCCTGTTCGGACACCTTGTGGAGCTCGACCATTTGCTTCAGCTGGTCGCTCAGAGGCACCAGGTGTCCGGCCTCGGCATACTGAGACCAGAACACCTTCTTCGTCGAGCTCCCCTCCTCGGCTCAGTAGTAGGCGGCGGCATCAGACGCACTGCGGGGTAAATCTGCGAATGCTCCTGGAGAGCTCTGGACTTGGGTAAGTAACAAGTAATTCACATTCATGTGATTGCTTTGCATAATGAATGCCTTACCTGCCGCTACCTTCTTCATCGTGTCAATTTCTTTGAGGGCTTTCTGGGCTTCGGCCTGGGCAAACTTCATGCTTTTGAGGGCTGCCGCAAGCTCGGAAGCTTGTGTCTTTGAGTCAAACTCCAAACTCTCGTGTTTTTTCACGAGAGCCTGGAGCTCTTTCTACACCTCCTCCACCCGTGCCTCCTGCTTCTCTCTCTCCGTGCGCTCCGCGGCCGCTCTATTTTCGGTCTCGGACAATGCTTGCTTAAGGGTTGCCACCTCGGTCGTGGCCCCTATAATAGCATGTTGATCCTGTCATTTTTTGCAACCATGTCTTCTCTATATAATTGCGCAAGGTATTACTTACCTTCCTTCTCCTCGAGTTGCCTCTTGGCATGGCCGAGCTCGTTCTCGGACCACGCGAGGTTTTGCTTCAGCGTATCCACCTCCGCAGTCAGTGCGGCGGAGGCCAGCGGCGAAGCCTGCATACGCATATTGACTTGATTATGTTAGACTCCTGCGAATGTTATTAGATCCTCTATTCATCTTTTCTTTCCGAACGCCGAACAGAGCATCAGGGGCTATTGTCTATGCGGTAATATTTTTATTCTTTACTTACCTCAAAGCCTGTTAGAAGGCTGGCACAGGCTTCAGTCAGTCCGCTCTTGACAAACTGAACCTTCTCGATCACCGCACTCATAATAGTGCGGTGCTCCTCGTCGATGGAGGCGCCTTTAAGCACCTCCAGCAAATTGTCCGGTGCCTCCGGTTGGACGGAGGTCACCGGCTCGGTAGGCTTGCCCCTCTTGAAAGGAGGCCGCCTACCGGAGTCCAGAACCGTTGAAGGTTCCGGCGCGGTGCCCTTGGGGGTTCTATCCCCTCTACGCCTGGAGTCCGGGAGGTCGCCTTGCGGCGCCTCCAGGACCACCTCCTCCTGGCTTGGAACCTGTTGGGACGCCACCTCGGTGTCGTCCGTAGGGTGGGGGAGGAAGCCATCGGAAGTAAATTCACACCCGACGAATCCAGGGAGCCGCTCGACGACTCGTCGAGCCCGGCCTTGGGCGGACTGCATAAACATGTTCGACATAAGGAAAAGTTGTGCAATGGAGGAATACTATGAATCACTCTGGTATCAGGACACTTACGATCTCGCCAGGGGCTTGGCCCTGTGCGGCCACTCCTCTTCGCCGTCGTCGGCGTTGGTGTAGTAGTCCGGAGGAGGGGTATTCCCCCTCTTGGACCCTTTGGCCTCCCTGGTTGGGGCAGCCTTCCTTTTCTTCCCTCCCCCCGCTGGAGGGGGAGAGGTCTCTTCTTCCTCCTCCTCGTCTTCATGGGAGGAATGCGCCTTGGAGTCGTCGGATGATGAATCCGACACCTCCTGGCGCCGGGCACTCTTTTGAGTCCCCGTGGCCTTCTTCTTGGCCTTCTTCTCCGGCACCACGTAGGGTGCCGGAACCAGCAGCTTCGCCAAGCGAGCGTCCGCTGGGCCTTCGGGCAAAGGGGCCGGACAGTTGATATGTCCGGACGTCTCCTGCCAATCTTGTCAAAGGTAAGGGAGCTTAGATCCCGCATGGAGTCAAACTATAAAAAAATTAATACCCTGTAAAAGATAAAAACAGCTTACCGCACGAGCGTGACGCTGCATGCTGAATCCGCGATCCTCGGTGGCGGATGCGGGGGCCTCGGCGCCCTTGAAAAGCACCTTCCAGGCATCTTCGTACGTCGTTTCGAAGAGCCTGCTCAGAGTTCGGTGCCGCGCCGGGTCGAACTCCCACAGGTTGAAAGCCCGTTGTTGACACGGGAGGATCCGGCGGATGAGCATAACCTGGACTACGTTGACAAGTTTGAGCTTCCTGTCCACCAGGGTTTGGACGCATGTTTGAAATCCGATCAGCTCTCCTTTTTTACCCCATGACAGGCCCGTCTCTTTCCAGGAGGCGAGTCGCGTAGGGGGTCCGGATCGGAACTCGGGGGCTGCGACCCATTCAGGGTCGCACGCGACCCATTCAGGGTCGCACGGCTCGGTGATGTAAAACCACCCCGACTGCCGCCCCTTTAGGGATTCCATGAAGGAGCCCTCGAACCATAGGACGTTGGGCATCTTGCCCACCATGGCGCCTCCGCACTCCTCTTGGGTGCCGCGCACCACCTTCGGCTTGACATTGAAAGTCTTGAGCCATAGGCCGAAATGGGGGCGGATGCGGAAGAAAGCCTCGCACACGACGATAAACGCCGAGATGTTGAGGACAAAGTTCGGGGCCAGATCGTGGAAATCCAGGCCATAGTAGAACATGAGCCCCGGGACAAATGGGTGGAGAGGGAAGCCCAGTCCACGGAGGAAATGGGGGAGGAACACCACCCTCTCATGGGGCCTATGGGTGGGGATGAGCTGCCCCTCTTCGGGAAGCCGGTGCTCAATGTCGTTAGACAAGTATCCGGCCTTCCTCGGTCTTTTGATGTGTCCCTCCATGACGGAGGAGACCATCCACTTGCCTCCCGCTCCGGACATGGCTGGAGAAGGTTGAGGTGGGGTGTGCGGACTTGGGCGCTGGAGCTCGAGTGCGCGGAAATGGATAGGCAAAGGAGGAAGAAGGCGTGGATGAAAAGGTGGATCCTTATCCCCTTATATGGGCGGACGCGACTATGCGCCCCCACCAGCTTGATAAAACTCGCTTATCTCCCAAGCGTCGTAGTCAATGGCGCGGTTGGGTTACCCACACCCGTATTGATGAGAATCCCAGAATAAGGGGATACGATCTCTGCTTTAACAAGACGTGCCAAGGAAACCGCCTCGCTAAACGCGCTGAGGTGGGATAGTAAAACGATTCGAATAAAGACTTGGCCATGGTGTGATGTCACGCTGCGGAATACGCCAGCAGATTAGATTTGTGTAAATATTATTCTCTTTATGGCAATATGTGGAAACTTATTTTGCAGAGCCGGACACTACCTTTGTGTTCAAAATCTTGTATGAAGTACTTGGAGGAGGAATCCGCCTTGCAATGTCGAAGATAATCTGCGCGCCGGACTCGTCGTCATTGAAGTCTGGTTCAGGGGCTACTGAGGGAGTCCTGGATTAGGGGGTGTCCGGATAGCCGGACTATACCTTCGGACGGACTCCTGGACTATGAAGATACAAGATTGAAGACTTCATCCCGTGTCCGGAAAGGACTTTCCTTGGCGTGGAAGGCAAGCTTGGCGATACGGATATGTAGATTCCTACCATTGTAACCGACTCTGTGTAACCCTAGCCCTCTCCGGTGTCTATATAAACCGGAGAGTTTTAGTTCGTAGGACGAAAAAACAATCATACCATAGGCTAGCTTCTAGGGTTTAGCCTCTCTGATCTCGTGGTAGATCTACTCTTGTACTACCCATATCATCAATATTAATCAAGCAGGACGTAGGGTTTTACCTCCATCAAGAGGGACCGAACCTGGGTAAAACATCATGTCCCCTGCCTCTTGTTACCATCCGGCCTAGACGCACAGTTCGGGACCCCCTACCCGAGATCCGCCGGTTTTGACACCGACAGTCCTTTTATATGGTGGCAGGTCAGTCACACGGACCCACAGATATCAACCTTGTAAAAAAACATCTCAGATGACCTCGTGTTGCCCTCGTACCCTTTTAGGATTATCACATTAAAATCATATTGCCATGGCCCATTGTTTATCGCATGTCTCCAATCACTTTTACTTCCAAAGCGCACCGCAAACATAATTGCACCTAGATCTATGAGTTGTGCCTCCCTATGTAGTCCTCGGGCTTTTTGCATAGTTCGCTTCAGAACAAGGATGTTAATGGCCAGGGAGAGCATAGTTTGCCCACCGTTGACCACCTCGAACTCTTGGGAAGCACCAGTTCTGGATCCGCAGACCCTTTGCTTCCTTATCCATTTTGCACCATGCCTCCTAGTCTCGCCGAGAGGCTCGCAACAGGGTCCTGAGTCCTGCTCTCGGTCGGAGACTTTGAGGATCTCCGACTAGCCGATCCATCTGACGTGTGGACTGCCGGGGTTACCGTCGCCTTCCCTCTAGTCTTCTCCGCCATCAGGTCTGCCCCTGATGATGTCATCACCGCCGATCAGTGTCTCGCCGCCCTAGCCATCACTGTGCCCACACCACCGCCGTCAAGCGAAACCCTAACCCTAGCACAGGACGACGGTCGCCTTGGCGTTTCCCTACGTGGTGGACCCCATATGGTCGCGCAGCCCCGACTAGTTAACTGCTATCTGGCCCACTGTATTGCAATAGCTGTGCTAGGGTGTCAAACCGGGAACAAATAGTATACGGCAGTCCGATCTTTTTCTCGTTCCTCGGCCCACAGCTCGCGCAGAAAATCCCCGCTTTCCCGGGTGGAAGTGCTTTCCAGGACGAGAAGGAGATTTCGCTTTGCCCTGCCGTCCAGCCTATCTCGACACCCAGTTGTCCCGGCTGTCCGTTAACCAAACAAATGGGGCGGAGGCCCCAAACCAACCAAAGCGGCAAGTTGATCAGTCTGTCGTCCCGAAAGCAAGCAACCAGCATCGCAGACCGCAGCTGTGCCGCAAGGCGCCAACCCCGCCAGCCGCGCCCGCATGTGGTGGCCTCGCCGCGTGCGGAGACCGGGAGACACCGCCGAGCAGCCCATGTCGCCGGCCGTCGTGTCCCTCGGCCAGCCACACGTCCGTCCATATGCTTGGATCACTTGTTATCAGTAGAAGCATGGCGCCTGATCGCTTTCTGCAACTGCCCGACGTCCTCTTGCCCTCTCCTGCCTCCTTGGATGGAACGGTTGGATGGGTGGATCCACCTGCGCCGTCGCTGTTGTTGTGTGGAGATCACCTTCCCGGCGTAACCGATTCCTCCAAGTTGCGCGGATGGGGCGGAGACGACTTGCGCGCGCGAAGTTGGACGGTTGATTTTCGAAATGCTCCCTGAATTAGAACGGAGATACGTACATACATACTAGCCCGTAATGTGCCACAGTGCCCATGCGTGAGTTAGCCAGTCCATGTGCATCTGCATGCCAATCCGCGCGGCCTTGGCCTTGGGGTCGCAGTCAATAACGTGATCTGATTCTGATCCGTCCCTGTCGTTATCCACCAGGACTCCCAAGCAAGTCATGTTGCGCGACTGAATGTGCACATGCCTGCTGCAGTGGTCTTCGGTTTTAAACAGTGCTACTGCACTGCTAGCCCGAGCGAGACCGGCTTAATTAGCCGGGTTGTTGTTAACCGGTGCCACTCCTGCATGCGAGTAGTGAACTTTTGGGCGGGAGGGGGCTCCATGTGCCACCGCTCATGGCTCCAAACCTAGGCTTTGTTGTTATCGACATATTAAACTCTTCTCGGGAACAGTACCGGTATTAAACTAGGCGTCGGCATTTGGTTTTGCCGGCCAGGCCGTCCATCGCGCCGCTCCTGGGTTAGGCCCCTCTTGTCTTGGCCACCCAGAATCGAATTGCCTCATGTGAACTTTCCTGCCTGCTGATTTTTGTGCATCGTAATCGAGATTTCTTGGTAAATGAAGATAAATTATCCCAACACCTCCATCGCTCTATGCATGCAACCACAAACTTTGTACGAAAACTCATGCCGATTGGCCAAAAACCGACTAATAGTTTGATAAAATACAATATGTTTATTTGGACATTGTACCAACGCACATATTTCTTTGCCTTTGCCAAAATGATATTACTCCTTTTGCACATTGTTCCAATATTTTGGAGTACATTTGGATGCCACGTGTATAAAATACCGACTATTCCCCGCCAAATAAAGTACCGACTATTATTATTATTATTATTATTATTATTGTTATCATCATCATCATCATCATCATCAAGGAATGAGGGCACAAATTAATTAACAACATCATAATAGAGTTCATGAAAGAAACACAAACACAATTAGGTCCTCACGAAATCCTTAATTTTCTTCGTGTCGCACATGCGCGCCGAAGATGTCGCCGCTGAGTTATGAGCCGCCATTGGAACATGAGAGTAATATCCACACAGACAGTTGGGGAGTCACCAAACTCTGCCAAGAAGAGTTGGCGACGTGGATCCACAATGTTCCACAACTCGGAGGAGAAGGCGATGATGGTTTACGCACCCTTGTGCCTACTCTCGTCTCCGCCACCCCATAAAGGAACGCCCACCCATGGCTTGAGATCCGGAACTCACTTTGAGGCTGCAACTTTGGAGTTGCTACCTGGGAGACAAAAAACGTGCACCTAGATGTAGGATTCATGCCATACACACACGAGCTCCTAGATCCACCGCGGGCGAGGAAGCAAATCACCGCATCAAGAGAGGAATTGGAGCACACTTATTAGCTACCGCCATTGTTGTTGCTGAAGCCACACCATTGTATTTTGATTTTCATGCAATGACAATGATTGCGCCATCTTTGTTGTTGCTACAAGTGTGACTATAGGTGACGGATGCAAGCCAGTTTTTTGTGCTCCCCGTGATTTTTGTTGGGGGTGGGGGCCGAGGGGGGTGGGGGTGATGAGGCCCATGGATATTGCTCGAAGGATTTTTCAAGCTTTCGTGCAAGAAGAGTTGCTCTGTGAGGAAAGCGTCGACGGATAACAACTGGGTTCAACACATTAATACACATTAAGGTCTCTCGCTCATGGGCGTCCAGGGGTTTGTCATGCTATGGGTAAAGGTCGCCGGTGTTGATCTCATCAATGGGATTCATGATAAGAACATTTGGAAATTTGCTTCAAATGGTGAGTACTCCCTCTTGAAAGCGCAAGTTTACTCCCAGACGGGAGGAGGAGGGGGTGAATGGGAGATTTTTAGAAATTCGTCAAACTCTAATGAATTTGACGAAGATCAGAGTGAAGAAATAGAAACACAAAGGAAACTAAGTCATTACTCAATCAGAGTACATGCAATCAGGATACGTAAGAGTGAACAACATGCAATCATACATTCATACACGCATGAAAAATAAGAACTGGGGAACTGAAAGATAACGAGATGAAATTCTTTAGTTCAGATTTGTCAGAGCACATATCACAAATTTCTCAGCAGCGGAATAAAGTAAGAGAGGGTTGAGGAATTTGAAACCAGGTAGGCTCGATGAAGACAATGAAATTTGGTAGACCAGTTCCAGTTGTTGCATCAACTGTATGTCTGGTTGAGGCGGCTGTGTCGCAACTCAGAGGATACACAGTCCTCACCGTATTCCTATTGAGGTATGGTCACCTAGTCCTCGTCCAATCACTCGTGGTATGACTTCCAAATCTTTCACAGACTTGTTCACCAGCCCACCACAATGACTCTTGGTGTACTCAGAACTTGACGCCTAACCGTCTGGAAGTATGACAGTCTTCAAAGGTAACAGGCGTAAGATCTCAAAGATCAATCTCTTTAGTGATGCTCAGTCACTTTGGCTCTGGGGTTTTCCTCACTTAGGATTCTCTCAAAGTCGTCGGAGTATGGGTTGTTCTATTATGACAAGTATCAGTTTCTCTCGGAGCAGCCAACTAACAAGTGGTTATGGGGGCGGCTATTTATAGCCAGGTCAACCCGACATGAATTGTCATAAATGCCCTTCTCTTATTCGACCGTTGTCAGGATAAGGATCCACTCGACAGCTGGCACGCGGCGCAGCAACGGCCGGAATTTGAACTCTCAAATTCGTCGGGGCACTCAATTTCCTCACTTTTAAGGATAATGCATTGGCAAACTTCTAACTCCTTAGCGTGACCAAATTCGTCACCGACCAGATGAACTTCGTCACTGTCGCTGGCAATTGCGTCATCTGCACTGGAGATTTCCAAAGGCTTCACTCGAAGCGGCTTTTTTGTATAGGTTTGTATAAGTTTGGGCATCACTTTGAAAATGTGAAATATGATTCACCTAGACCCCCTTTTAAAGTACCGTTTTCCTATAACTCAAAGAACAAAAGAAACCATGAAAACAAAGTCTTCAAGCTTCAAAGTCTTCAAGCTTCAAAGTCTTCACTTCAATTTCTTCAAAGGTCGTACCAATTTCATCACCAATTTCTTCACTTGAAGAATTATATTTTTAGGGGCCGTCTTCCATGTGCTAAACCAAATCTTCTGTGACTCTGTCACCCATGTATACTCACAAACTCATTAGTTCCTCAACCTATTTGTCGTCAATACTCCAAAACCACTAAGGCCTCCTTTGGTTTAGAGGAATCTTGTAGGAATTTCATAGGATAGGATTTCAATAAGAAAAATTTATTTAGAGCCCTTTGGTTTGTAGGAATGGAATCCTATTCCTGTGAAGGAATTCTTCCTATCCTCCACATTTCATAGGAAAATAAACATTAGCCTAGACTCAATGAAAAAAATCCTATGATGTGAACCAAAGAGCATCTCCTTTCCTATTCCTTGAAAGTGCATTATATCGACTAGATGGGGGGTGAATAGGCGATTTTTATGAAAGTCTTCAAAACGTGGAAGTTTCGAAGACAAACGATAGAAATAAACCTATTACCATGCAGCGGAAGGTAGACTACACTAGGAAAACCATAGTCAAGTATTCAATGAAGTGAAAGCACAATGACTAATAGCAGCTAGGTAGTAAGGATCAGGTAGGAAGATATTATGAAGCCAATCAGAACAAGCAGTCACTTAGTGAAGACAAAAGATAGTGCAATCATACAATGACTTCACAAGGACCAACAGTAAGTAAAGGGAAGGGAGGATGAAACCACTGACTCGTTGAAGACAATGATTTGTTGGACCAGTTCCAGTTGCTGTGACAACTGTACGTCTGGTTAGGGCGGCTAGGTATTTAAACCTGAGGACACACAGTCTCGGACACCCAGTTCTGAACACGCAGCTCAGGACACCCAGTCCTCACCGTATTCCCCTTGAGCTAAGGTCACACAGACCTCGCCCAATCACTCTGGTAAGTCTTCAAGGTAGACTCCCAAACCTTCACAGACTTCGTTCACCGGCGATCCACAATGACTCTTGGATGCTCAGAACGCGACGCCTAACCGGCTGGAGGATTCACAGTCCTCAAGTGTAATAAGTTTTCAGATCACACAGACAGGAAGACTTAAGTGATGCCTAACACTCTTTGGCTCTGGATGGTTAGGGCTTTATCCTCGCAAGGAATTCTCTCTCAAAGGCTTCGAGGTGGGTTGCTCTCAAACGATAAAAGTCGTACTCTAAATCTGAGCAGCCAACCATTTATAGACACTAGGCAACCCGACCTGATTTATCCGAAATGACCCTGGGTCACTAAGGAACTGGCACGTGTTCCAACGGTCAGATTTCAAACACACACGGCAACTTTACTTGGGCTACAAGCAAAGCTGACTTGTCCGACTCTGGACAAGATTTGCTCTCATAGTCTTCACTTGAAGACATAGGTTTTGGTTAAGCATCACTTCAGTCATTCTGACTGGTTCTCTTGGACCCCACTTAACAGTACGGTGGTTCCTATGACTCAATAAAGAAGAAAAAGAACTACGAAAGATCTGAGTCTTCGAGCTCCATAGGCTTCATGCGATGTCTTCTCTTGTCATAGTCTTGAATGTGAATATCTTCACATACCACCTTTGACATCAATGTCTTCATACATTTTTAGGGGTCATCTCTGGTAGGAAAACCAAATCAATGAGGGACTTCTACTTGTGTTATCCTGCAATTCTCACAAACACATTAGTCCCTCAACTAGGTTTGTCGTCAATACTCCAAAACCAACTAGGGGTGGCACTAGATGCACTTACAATCTCCCCCTTTTTGGTGATTGATGACAAACTAGTTGAAGTTTTCAACGGGGAATATAATATGTGAAATTGTAAAGGATAAGGAATTGTCTTCATAAGTTGCAAGGGCTCCCCCTGAAGATGTGCATATAAGTAATTTGCTTTTGGAATGCAAATGCACATGGCAGGTTGTACTCGTGGAGATCCTCTTCAACTTATGATGACAATTCATTATGCATGTGAAGGTATGTGAAGATAATGACATGCATAATGGAAAATGGACGTCTGCAAAATGATCTAAGTGCGGAATTTATCGTCGCACATGCGGAATTTATCATCGCATCACAAAGTAGCAAATAAGTAGCAGACGACCATCGAGTTTAGGTGTTACAACTCAAAGAACCAAATGTATCAAAACGAGAGTTGTAAACACTAGGCAAAATATAAAGCAACGACCCATGTGGACCCGCTTGAAGACTATCAAACTCATATGCTTCTCCCCCTTTTGTCAGTAAGGACCAAAAAGGTTGAAGACATAGAGCATCTACTCGTTCCCATGAAGAGTAGGTGAAGCAGCAGGGTCGTCGGTGGTGTTCGGCGGTGCAGAAGAACTGAGAGCAGTGTCGAAGCGTGCTGAAGGAGGGGGCGGTGAAGTAGCATAGTCTTCGTCCTCGATCACTCTGGCATTCACAGTTGCCGCAGAGGAAGAGAACTCAGAGTCTTCAAGAGATGGAGTTCGTCGCAGCACTGCCCTTCGAGGAGGTGTGGAGTCAAACTTGAAGCATTCAGAGAAGCCATCCTCTTGAAGATCATCTTCAGAGCACATAAGCGCCAGCCCTTTCCATGTGCGTCGAGAGGTTTCATGGGCAACAAAGGCATTCTTGGTGGCAAGATTGCGAATGCGGTTAACATCCACCAAGAGGCTTTGCATTTGGCGCTTCAGCCAGTCATGATGCCTATCCTGTTTCTGATGAAGAGCCACCAGAAGCTCTCGGTCATTGAGAACACGAGATCGCTTCTTGGGTCGTTGGGCAATAGTGCTTTCGGTGGCTTCAGTGAGGGCACGATGAGGTGCACGTGTAGTTCCAGCCAGAGGATAAACACGAGTGACTGCTTCAACTCCTTCAATGTTCTGAGAGAAACTTTGATGCTCCGCATTCTGAAGACTAAGAGGCTCCTTGGCAGGCTCCGGATAAATGGCTTCAACGAACATATCCACATCGGGCAGAAAGATCCGATGATTGCGAGAAGATGGCTCATATGAGATAGCGGAGTGGAGTTTAATCAGCCGCATTATCCATGGAGCGTAGAACTTCAAGCCAAAAAGATCAGAGCCTGATGCAGCAAGTTGGCGGATGAAGAAGTCTTGTGCATTGAAGCATTTGCCATGAAGAATATAGAAGACCAAAGTCTTCATTGCACCTTCCAACTTGGCATGTGGAGAATGTCCTTTGATGGGCCAGAGAGTTTGCCTTATGATGTGATAGATAGTCCTTGGCAGATACTCAAGGTCTTCAACAAAGAACTCCTTAGGATGTGCAGCATCTTGTGGCAAGGGCTTCATCATACTGAGCATCTGACTCATGTTTGGTTCAGGCTTCTGAAAGATGTTCTCCATAGCTTCACTATGAAGCTGACAGCCAGGTTCATAGAGATCGCCAGGAGTGGGCAGACCAGTGAGCTCAATGATATCAAAGGCTTTGGCTTGGTTATGAACATTTCCTGTCATCCACTCCAGGACCCAAGTCTTCGGATCTCTGTTATACCCACGGATGTGAAGTGTGGCATAGAATTGGAGCAGTAACTCTTCATTCCAGTGCTCTTGGTCAGTGACAAACGGCAACAATCCAACCTCTTTCAAGCAATCCAGAGCTTCTTCCAGACAGGGCAGACCAGCTATTGCTTCGGTGTCAAGATGCTTATGTGGGAAGATGCGACCTTGATTGTACAGAATGCAGGAGTAATAGCTTCGCTGCGGATAGCTCCAGAACCGATCAAAAAATATTCTTTCCCTTGAGTAGGGGTTCTTGGAGCTATTGAAGAAAGTGTTGTCTGCTTTGAAGCCGTTGATATTGAAGGATCCAGGTGCTGATACAGGACCTGGAAACCTGGGCAACCTTGGAATTGGCTTCTGTACCTGAGGCCTATGCTCAACATGATAGTCAAACTGAGGACTAGCAGCAGGCGCAGGAACAGAAGCAGTAGCATCATTGGCTTCGCTGACTTCTGGTTCTTGGGTTGGTGTAGGCTCCACATTTGCTTCAGCCATGACAGCGTCAGTGGCTTCATTGGTGTTGGTGGTGGCAGGCTCAAGATTTTCTACCTCCACTTGATGAGCTGGAGGGTCGGGCACAGACACGTTCTCCGCAAGAACAGCTTCGTCAGTACTTGGGGTAGTGGGGACACGTTCTTCTTCTTGGGTGTCATCGGCTGATGCAGCCGGAATGTCTTCAGCAGCTTTAGCTTCAGATTCAGAGACTGGAGGCCTTGGTCCTTTGCGAAGCCTGCGTAACGCTGGCGACGCTTTTGGAGAAGGAGTTGGCTGGGCCTCAAGGTCATCTTCTTCTTGTTCTTGTGGGTGATTAGCCCATGATGCATCCTGAGCAATTGGCGTCAGAGGACGACCAATGCTGATGAGTTCGCTGTGCGTAAGCACAGGCGATGATACCTGTTGGTGCTCGATCTGAGGAAGAACTGCATCATCTTCAACATGGTCATGGTGACCGATGTCTTCAGCAGCAGTGGGATCAGCTGCTGGAATGTCTTCAGCTTCATAAGCCTCTGTGGAAGCAGGCTCATGGACAGTCAGTTGACGCTCTTGATGTTCAGCGGCAGGGCGAACCATGGAGATGGGTTCAACAATTAAGGGCTCTGTGGGAGCAGCCCGTTCCTTCTTGGTCTTCCGCTTCTTCTTGGAGGGAGCAGCATCAGAGGCTTCAGAATGTTTCCTCTTTCTGGCTCCAGCCTCAGCAGTCCTCGTCTTCTTCAGTTCTGAAGCGGTTGACTTGGCCTTTGGCTTAGAGCCAGTCATGCTAGTTGGGAAGACAATGGGAGTTGCTTCCTGCCTTGGTGCGTTGGGTTCGGCCACAGTGGGCTTCTTCTTCTGCTTAGCAGTCATCCTGGGATCAATGCCCAGACGCCCAAGGGCCTTGCGCTTCTCAGCCTCGTTGTAGCCTTGCACACACTTGTCAGCCAGGCTCTTCATGCGCTCACGAGAACCCTGAGCTTCTGCACGTTTCTTAAGAAAGGCTTCTTTGAGCTCGTGCAGCATAATTTTGAAGTTTTTCACCTCTTGCATGCTGAGCTTGGCCATATGCTTCTTGAACTGAGCTTTTTCAAAGTCAATCTTTTGCTTTAGTTCGACGATGCGCTGAGCTAGAGCTAGCTCTGAAGCAATGGCGCCATGGAAGGCGACACTGAGGCCAATTGGAAGTTGCAGATCTTCGAAGCTGAGGTTGGGCGTGTCAAACCACTCATCAATGAAGTTGTGAATGATTGCCACGTCAAAGAGAGGCAGATCATTGAAGATTTCTGCTTCTTCTTTGCTCTTGATCAGTTGCTCAAGAGCGTCATCTGCAAGATCTTCATCACTGGACAGATCAATGGCATCGTTGCGCAGAATAGCAGCAGCAGTCAGTTCTTGGCTGGTGTGTGGCAGAGGCATCTTGACTTTCTGGGGCTTGGAGATGCGTGACAGATCTTCAGACTGCACACTGTCTTCAGGAGGTGCAGTAGCCAGTGGCTTCGCCCGTGAGATTTTTGGTGCTGAGGCAGGTTTTGAAGCTTTAGGCTGCTTTAGTTTCTTTGGCTTCGGCGCTGTAGGTGCTTCATCTGATTCAACGTCATCTGTAGGCTCATCCACGGCTGTCCCTTGAACCACGATATGAGTGATGAGACCTTCCAGGTTGTAGAACGGACCGATGACATTGGGTTCTGCATCACGTGTGCCGTCAGTACGGGGAGCAGAGGGACCAGGGTTGAAGTCTAGTCCCAAAGACTTCTTGTTCTGCTTCGCTGAGTTCTTGGCAAACTGGAAGTTGCGTTTGAACAGATTGTCGTCACAACACCATAGTAGTGATGATGGGTGTGCATCTGTAGGCTGTGGCCCATGGACCATGCAGGGATAGAAGCCTTGTTCAATGGCTTCATCTCTGGACCTGGGTTGAAGATTTTTGTATAGGATGTCTCCCCAAGGTCGCTTGATGGCATTTTTCTCAGCATATTCCTGGGTCACAAACCGGTATTTGAACCATTGTTCCGCCCAATATCTTCGAATCCATTGGATTCGGGTCTTGCGCTGATTGTAATCCTCTTCGGGATCTGTCTTGTAAAGCTCTGAGAGGTCATCAGGCAAATCTCTTGATGTTCCCCCGCGACGCTGTCTGCCACCCTTCCTTACTGATTTCTCTGCAGCCATGAACTTCAAACTGAATGGCTTCAACACGTTCAAAGGCTTCAAAGGCTTTCGCTTGCTGGACAAACAGGAACTGGCTTCGGGAGAATTTATATGTGTTGGAAATATGCCCTAGAGGCAATAATAAAAGGATTATTATTATATTTCCTTGTTCATGATAATTGTCTTTTATTCATGCTATAATTGTGTTATCCAGAAATCGTAATACATGTGTGAATACTTAGACACCAACATGTCCCTAGTAAGCCTCTAGTTGACTAGCTCGTTGATCAACAGATAGTCATGGTTTCCTGACTATGGACATTGGATGTCATTGATAACGAGATCACATCATTAGGAGAATGATGTGATTGACAAGACCCAATCCTAAACATAGCACAAGATCGTATAGTTTATTTGCTAGAGTTTTTCCAATGTCAAGTATCTTTTCCTTATACCATCAGATCATGTAACTCCCGGATACCGTAGGAGTGCTTTGGGTGTACCAAACGTCACAACGTAACTGGGTGACTATAAAGGTATACTACGGGTATCTCCGAAAGTGTCTGTTGGGTTGACACGGATCAAGACTGGGATTTGTCACTCCGTATGACGGAGAGGTATCTCTGGGCCCACTCGGTAATGCATCATCACATTGAGCTCAAAGTGACCAAGTGTCTGGTCACGGGATCATGCATTACGGTACGAGTAAAGTGACTTGCCGGTAACGAGATTGAACGAGGTATTGGGATACCGACGATCGAATCTCGGGCAAGTAACGTACCGATTGACAAAGGGAATTGTATACGGGGTTGCTTGAATCCTCGACATAGTGGTTCATCCGATGAGATCATCGAGGAGCATGTGGGAGCCAACATGGGTATCCAGATCCCGCTGTTGGTTATTGACCGGAGAGCCATCTCGGTCATGTCTACATGTCTCCCGAACCCGTAGGGTCTACACACTTAAGGTTCGGTGACGCTAGGGTTGTAGAGATATGAATATGCAGTAACCCAAAAGTTGTTCGGAGTCCCGAATGAGATCCTGGACGTCACGAGGAGTTCCAGAATGGTCCGTAGGTGAAGAATTATATATAGGAAGTGCAGTTTCGGCCATCGGGAGAGTTTCGGGGGTCACCGGTATTGTACCGGGACCACCGGAAGGGTCCCGGGGGTCCATCGGGTGGGGCCACCCATCCTGGAGGGCCCCATGGGCTAAGTGGGGAGGGGAACTAGCCCATAGTGGGCTGGTGCGCCCCCCTTGGCCCACCCCATGCGCCTAGGGTTGGGAGCCCTAGGGTGGGGGGGCGCCCCACCTGGCTTGGGGGGCACTCCATCCCTTGGCCGCCCCCCCCCCAGGAGATCCCATCTCCTAGGGCCGGCGCACCCCCTAGGGGGCCTATATAAACGGGGGGAGGGAGGGGCAGCCACACCCTTGAGTCTTGGCGCCTCCCTCTCCCCTGCTACACCTCTCCCTCTCGTAGTAGAACGGCGAAGCCCTGCTGCGGTGACCCCTCACTGGTAGAAAAAGGGCCTGTTGTCCCGGTTCGTAAGGGCCTTTAGTCCCGGTTCCTGAACCGGGACTAAAGTGTCGGTACTAATGCCCTATACCTTTAGTCCCGGTTCAATCCAGAACCGGGACTGATGGGCCTCCACGTGGCCTGTGCGCGGAGCCCAGGCAGGAGACCCTTTGGTCCCGGTTGGTGGAACCAACCGGGACCAATAGGCATCCACGCGTCAGCATTTCTGTGGCTGGGGGTTTTGTTTTTTTTTGAAAGGGGGGGGGTTTGGGGGGTTTTGGGGGGTTAATTTAGGTGTTTCATATATTGTGTTAGCTAGCTATAATTAATAGAGAGAAGTGTCCTCTCTTATGTCCGTGCTTGGTCGACGCTACGTACTATACATACGTATAGAGAGGACTAGACACGCTAGTTAGCTAGTAAGCAGACGAAGGAAACAGAAGATCGTCATGAACATATATGCATACAGAGAGAAGTGATATCGACCACCTCTCCTTCTCCGAGAGATTGGTCGAACAACAAGTTCTCGTATATCTATCCGACACTACCGGCTACATATATACAATAATTATCTCTTACGAATATAATCATACGGACTCATGGTCCACATAGTATTCTCTGTCTTCAGCGATCACTTGGTCAAGAAAGAATGCCGCCAATTCCTCTTGAATTGCTCGCATGCGAGCTGGTGCTAGGAGTTCATCCCGCTTCCGAAACATCTAATTTGAAGAAGGGGGTCAATACATATATATATGAATGAATGAAACTCAATACAAATGATGGTAATAAAATAAAATTGTGAATGTTGTTATTTACGTACTTCATATTGTTCGTCAGAGTACCCGCCCCGCTCACAGGTTGTGTGGCGGATGGACTCGCAGACGTAGTATCCACAGAAATCATTCCCTTTTTCCTGCCACAACCACTTTACAAGAAATAGAGGTCAATCAAACTGATAAGCAAGAATGCTAAATGGTATTGATGAAACTAGCGCTTGAATCACTAGGAGATGCGCGGAACATGCTACTATAGTACTTACTTTCGGGTGTCTAAATTCCAGCTCCTTCGGCAGTCCCGGAACTTTTCTACTGAATTTTCTCCAAACCCTGCCGGACAAAGAAAACAATTACTTGATATCAGGAAATGAACAAAGTTGCTGATATGGTGGATAATGATCGATTTAACTTACTTCTTGAGGATTTCAGTCATGTCCGCATACTCCTGGGGATCTTTTCGTTTAGAGTCCAAGACGGTTACTACTCCCTGCTCAAGCCTAATCTCAAGGAGAATATAGTGGAAATTGCACACGCACGCATAACTCATCAATTACATTACTATAACCTGGACTAATATATAAGGGAAACCGAATATGCACAAGACAGTAACACTCACTTGAAGTTGTAAGGAAAGAGTATTATATCTTTGTTTTCATTTTTTTTGAATGATCGTAGCAAGTTGGCCTCGGTATCTCCGGGACAATGTTGAACCTCAGTTGCATCTATGAGATATGTGTTAACGAACCCAATATCACCGATTTGTCTTTTCTTCAATTCGGCGATCTTCATTCTGCATAATATAGCGAGGATAATTATAAATACATGCAATGAAAGAGATGAGCTATATAGAGAGACTTAATGACAGAAGTAGTAGTACTTACAGACAGTAGCAGGTGATCGTTGTTTTATCGAGGGCCAATTGATTGAAAAACTGATAGAACTCCTCAAATGGGATAGGCAAAAATTCAATTCCAACGAGGTCATGCTCCGGTTTAACTCTCGCATACAAAGTACCCCTCCCCCCAGACTCTTTGTAGATTTTCAAGTACCAATCATGTAATCTTCGCATCATCGTTGTTAAAGATTTTTCATCTTTGACGAGAGGCTTCCCGTACTCGTATATGTGTATCTGCATCTCCATGGGATCATAATGTACATCGTCGGGCAGGTAATCGTCAACATTGCCATAACCGGGCACCATCCTCGGATCGACGATGTCGCTAGGCACCTTGAGGGGGGGCACGATTGCTTCGCTTGTTCGCCGAGCTGGGCAATTTGTTTCCCAGCTGCTCGTCGTTCTTTCAGCCTTTGAACACTGACTGTACTTCCTGACCGCTCCGCTTCGGCCCATGTCTTTGCAATAATGCGCTCATAGTTGCCTTTCGGCGGAGACTTGGGTGGTTTTGCCAGGGCAGCCAGAGTGCGCTTCACTTTCACCGGATCTACCTTCTCCTCCAGAGGTGGATGTATCTTTGCTCTCAACCCTTGAAACCAGTCATCCACTTCGGTTCGCGCGATCTCGGCGTTCTCCTCCGGGGTCCTCTCATATGGTAACTTCTCTGGAGTCTTCAGAGAAGGACCGAATCTGTATGTCCTCCCGCCTCTGGTTGTACTGCTAGATGCCGACCGAGCAGACGGAGTGGTTGTCTTCTTTACTTGCTTATGAGGCGGAGGAGAAGGACTACGACGCGCCGGAGCAGCTGGAGCGGCGGCAGGTCTCTTCCGCCCTTGCTGACGAGGCGGAGAAGGAGGAGGCTGGCTGCTCGGGCGCGTCGGCGCAGGCGGAGAAGGAGGCGGAGTGCCGCCACGCGCCGGAGAAGGAGCCGGCCGAGGGCCCTGATCGTCACTCGCCGGAGGAGGAGGCGGTGGAGGAGGCGGAGTGCCCTGACTCGCCGGAGGAGGAGGAGGAGGCATCCAGTTCGGAAGGTTGATTAGGCATGGAGTCTTCAGAGCAGACCCCAGCCGAGTCTTCCCTTCACCGGTAGGGTGGTCAAGCTGGAGGTCCTCAAATCCCTCCGTTATTTCATCCACCATCACCCTAGCATATCCTTCTGGAATCGGCCGGCAGTGAAAAGTTGTGCCGGGTTCAGTAGGATAAACAGAGCCAACAGCCGCCTTGACCTTCAAATTCATCCATTGCGTCATAAGGTGGCAATTTTGAGACACCGTGATAGCATCCACGGGATAGCTGGCAGGAGCCATCAAGGCATGCTCCGGCTGAAGCAGCTCGGTGGAAGCCACGCTGCTTCTGCGCTGAGATGGCAGGGTAGCTTCGGGGGAGGCTTCGGCAGTACGTTTGCTGCGATTTGCTTCTCGTTCCTCTATCGCGTCTACCCTTGCTTGCAGCGCCTGCATTTGGGTCTGCTGCACTTTTTTCCTCCTCTCATGGGATTTGTAACCGCCTGCGTCCGGAAACCCAACCTTCCACGGAATGGAGCCTGGCGTGCCTCGTGTCCGTCTAGGGTGCTCAGGATTCCCGAGGGCCATTGTGAGCTCGTCGTTCTCTCTGTCTAGAAAGAACTTCCCTTGCTGCGCTGCTTCGATATACTTCTTAAGCTTCCTGTCTCGTATGTCCATTTGATCGTTCGTCCAAATGCACTTCCCTGTTACAGGGTCCAAGGTTCCGCCAGCCCCGAAGAACCAAGTCCGGCAATGGTCTGGCCAGCTAATTGTCTCTGGTTCGATCCCTTTATCAACCAGATCATTCTCAGTCTTGGCCCACTTAGGCCGGGCTACGAGGTAGCCACCTGACCCCGTGCGATGGTGAAGCATCTTCTTCGCAGCATTTTGCTTGTTTGTCGCTGACATCTTCTTACTCTTTTCCGATGTCTTGTGGGCCACAAATGCGGGCCAGTGATCTCTGATCTTCTCATATCTGCCCTTGAATTCTGGTGTCTCATTATTTTCGACAAACTTATTCAGCTCTTTCTTCCACCTCCTGAATAGTTCTGCCATCCTCTTAAGAGCAAAGACTTGATTAATTGCTCTTTAACTGGGTTCTCTGGATTATCCTCTGGCGGTAGGGTGAAATTTGACTTCAGCTCAATCCAAAGATCATTTTTCTGCATATCATTGACATAAGACACCTCAGGGTCTTCTGTAGCCGGCTTAAACCATTGCTGGATGCTTATTGGGATCTTGTCCCTAACCAGAACCCCGCACTGAGCAACAAATGCGCTCTTTGTCCGGAGGGGTTCAATCGGTTGGCCGTCGGGCGCGATTGCTATGATCTCAAACTTTTCATCCGAGCTCAACTTTTTCTTCGGGCCTCGTCTCTTTACCGAAGTTGTGCTCGATCTGGAGGGCTAGAAAAAAGAACAAAGACTTAATTAATATGTGTACATACCAAAACAATGAATGCATCAATCAGCTAGTCAGCACAGGCTTAACTAATATATATACCTGGCCGGACTCGGTTCGGTCACCGGAGCCGTCATCACGGTCTCCTTCTTGCACCGGCATTGGGTCACCGGAGCCGTCCTCATGTTCTTCTTCTTGCACCGGCATTAGGTCACCGTAGCCAGCTTGTTCACCCTCTCCCTCCAGACCATCGGTGTCGTTGAGAAACAACGAGACGGCATCACTTCCTTCTGCGATTATGTCCCTCAACAACGCTTCTTTTGCTTCGTCTAGGGCGGTGTCCATAGTTTCTACAAATATTTACAACATGGAAATTATTATTCAAACATGACAGATGGATATATTAGTGCCAAACGTAGAACTAGCTACCTAATCATAGTAAGGAATCATATATATTAATAAGTGGCCTCGACCCCCCCCCACGTGTTGAAGCTATCGGGAGGGGGTATATATCGACAACGACGACACTACATCTATATGTCCCTCGACGACCCTCGTTCCCGATAAAAAAAGAGGAAGAAGAAGAAAAAGAAGAGGAGAAGAAAGAATAGAGGAGAAGAACTCCTCTATGTTCTTTTTTTATCCTGTTCTTCCTCTCATGTTCGAGAGGATCGTCGAGGGGTCGGAAGGTTGCCTAGTGTCAAAGGATTCAACAAAACCATGTCTTCATCATTAGGCGAAAGTAACATGTGCATGATGGTACGAAGCTCTCCAAAGTTATTTTGGAACGGAGTCCCAGATAAGATAATTCGCTTTTTGGTACAAAGTTCAGCAACACCTTCCAAATATCGTTATTTGGAAGGCCTTTGCTGAAATTCATACAAAAAGGCAAATTATCCTATCCGGGACACCATTCCAAAATAACTTTGGAGGACTTCGTCATGCCCTGGTTACTTCCGGCTAATGATGAAGCCATGGATTTCTTCAATACTTTGACACTAGGAAACCTCTCTCGACCCCTCGGCGGTCCTCGACCCCTCGAACCCTCGACGACCCTGGAACCCTCGACCCCTAGACGACCCTGGAACCCTCGACCCTCGATCCCTAGACCCTATAGAACCCTCGAACCCTCGTCCCTGAAACCCTCGACCCTTGACCCCTTAACGACCCTCGACCCTCTACCCTAGTTCCCGACCCTCGACCCCTCGGCGATCCTCGACACCCTCGTTCCCGATAAAAATTAAGAAGAAGAAGAAGAAGAAGAAGAAGAAGAAGAAGAAAGAGGAGAAGAAGAAAGGAATAGCTAGAGGAGAAGATCGAAGAAAAAAAAGAGGAGAAGAAGAAAGGAATAGTGGAGAGGAAGAGAAAATAGAAAATTCTATTTTCTCTTCCTCTCCACTATTCCTTTCTTCTTCTCCTCTTCTTTTTCTTCTTTTTTCTTCCTCTTAATTATTTATTTCTCCTCTTCTTTTCCTCTCCTCTTCTTCTTTCTTTCCTCTTCTTATTTTCTTCTTTCCTATCCTTCTTTTTCTAAAATTGTAACTTTTGCATATATAAAACTTTTCTAAATTTTTTTCTATTTTTTCTTCTTCTCCTCTTCCTTTTCTTCCTCTCCTCTTCTTCTCCTTTTTCCTCTTCTTATTTTCCTTTTCCTCTCCTAAATATATAAAACTTTTCTAAAAATGAAACTAACCTAAAATGTACTAAATCAAAGAACATATATAGATAATCCTTTTCTAAATATATAAATCTAACTTTTGTGCATATATGAACATATATACACAGAGAACATACAAACATATATACATTTTTATAAAAAAGCAAAATCAAAATCATCATATGTATGAAAAAAAATCTGAAAAGAAGCAGCATACACAATACATATACTCACATATATACATATATATATATATATAATCTGAAAAAAACAAGCATATAATATATGAAAAAAAGGAACAGGGGAGGGGCGGCGCCGGCCGGACCAAGGGAGGGGCAGGGGTGCGGGTTCGGCGGCGAGGACGGCGACGGGGCAGGGGGCGCGCGTTCGGCGGCGAGGAATGGGGCGGGGCAGGGCGACGGCGATGACGGGGGCGCGCGGGCTGGGGCACGCGACGCGCGTCGGGGCAGGGCGGCGATCGGCGACGGCGTCGGGCGAGGGCACGGGCGACGGCGAGCGGGCGGCGATGGCGACCTCGGGCGGCTAGGGGTGGCGACGGCGACGTCGGGGCAGGGGCCGGCGTCGAGGAGCAGCGCAGCAGCCTGGCGGCGTTGGAGAGAAGAATGGCGGGTGGGGGAAATTTCTTAAGTGTTTGGTTATATAGAAAAGGCTTTGGTCCCGGTTCGTGGCTTCAACCGGGACCAATGCCCCCCTTTAGTCCCGGTTGGTGCCACCAACCCCGGGACCAAATGCCTCTTTTTAGCAGCCCAAAGGGCGGGAAGCGGCGGCCTTTGGTCCCGGTTGGTGGCACCAACCGGGACCAATGACCTTGTGCTGCCCCGCGCCCAAAAGTTTAGTCCCACCTCGCTAGTTGAGAGGGCTCGGGAGTGGTTTATAAGCGCTGCTGCGCCCACCCTCCCGAGCTCCTCTCAACTAGAGGCTTTCGGGCCTAATCTGTCACTGCAATGCCTGTGGGCCTACTGGGCCTGCTGCGGGCCTGAATCCTGGCCCATGGTAGGGTTTCTAGTCGTATTCAGGATGTGGTGGCCCAGTAGGTGGCATTTTTTTTGTTTTTTGTTGCTTTATTTATTTTCTTTTGTTTTTTGCTTTATTTTTTAATTCTTTATGCTTTTAGTTTTAGAAAAATTATAAACTTTTTGTTAATGCCATTAGTTTTCAAATTTTATTTTGTGATTAACTTTACTATAAAAATAGTTTTTTCCTGTTTTTTTGATTTGTTTTTTGCATTATTTATTTTCTTTTGTTTTTTACTTTAATTTTTAATTTTTTTTGCTTTTAGGTTAGCAAAATTATAAACTTTCTGTTAGTGCCATTAGTTTTAGAAAAATTATAAACTTTCTGTTAGTGCCATTAGTTTTCAAATTTGAAAACACTTTTTTAGTTTTTTTGTTTTCTTTGTTGCTTTATTTCTTTTATTTTGTGATTAACTTTACTATAAAAATAGTTTTTTCCTGTTTTTTTGATTTGTTTTTTGCATTATTTATTTTCTTTTGTTTTTTGCTTTAATTTTTAATTCTGTTTGCTTTTAGGTTAGCAAAATTATAAACTTTCTGTTAGTGCCATTAGTTTTAGAAAAATTATAAACTTTCTGTTAGTGCCATTAGTTTTCAAATTTGAAAACACTTTTTTAGTTTTTTTGTTTTCTTTGTTGCTTTATTTATTTTATTTTGTGATTAACTTTACTATAAAAATAGTTTTTTCCTGTTTTTTTGATTTGTTTTTTGCATTATTTTTTTTTGTTTTTTGCTTTAGTTTTTAATTCTGTTTGCTTTTAGGTTAGCAAAATTATAAACTTTCTGTTAGTGCCATTAGTTTTAGAAAAATTATAAACTTTCTGTTAGTGCCATTAGTTTTCAAATTTGAAAACACTTTTTTAGTTTTTTTGTTTTCTTTGTTGCTTTATTTATTTTATTTTGTTATTAACTTTACTATAAAAATAGTTTTTTCCTGTTTTTTTATTTGTTTTTTGCATTATTTATTTTCTTTTGTTTTTTGCTTTAATTTTTAATTCTGTTTGCTTTTAGGTTAGCAAAATTATAAACTTTCTGTTAGTGCCATTAGTTTTAGAAAAATTATAAACTTTCTGTTAGTGCCATTAGTTTTCAAATTTGAATAGTTAAAATTTGAATTCTTTGAAAATTGTTTGAATCACAAGTTTGTGATTAACTTACTAAAAAAATGAGAATAGATGCACTTATAGAGAAAATTCAACCTAAATTCCTAGTAAATTTCTATGAATTTCAGAGAAATTCACTATTAATTTAGGTTAAACTTTTCTCTATTAGGGTATCTATTTTCACTTTGAGAGGAGCTCAACATGGTATTACGAGGGCCGAACCATAAGACATGAAAGCATTTCAAATGAACTCTAAAAAAGTTGAAAGTTGGGATGGTATCATAATTTCACCCACATAGCATGTGCATGTACAAAACGGACAATGGTAGCATGTTCGTGTGTTACAAAGTTGCGGGAGAAAGTCTTCACTTTTTCTTCGCTTGTGTCATTTGCTTATTGCGCTGTAACCATGGATAATCTTCATTGTTTATCAGGATGCTTGGGTCAGTCTTGACATTGAAGGGAGGAATTTCATGAAACTTTTCATAATCTTCAGACATGTCTGTCTTGCCGTCCACTCCCAGGATGTCCCTTTTTCCTGAAAGAACTATGTGGCGCTTTGGCTCATCGTATGATGTATTCGCTTCCTTATCTTTTCTTTTTCTCGGTTTGGTAGACATGTCCTTCACATAGATAACCTGTGCCACATCATTGGCTAGGACGAACGGTTCGTCAGTGTACCCAAGATTTTTCAGATCCACTGTTGTCATTCCGTACTGTGGGTCTACCTGTACCCCACCGCCTAATAGATTGACACATTTGCACTTAAACAAAGGGACCTTAAAATCAGGTCCGTAGTCAAGTTCCCATATGTCCACTATGTAACCATAATATGTATCCTTTCTGCTCTCGGTTGCTGCATCAAAGCGGACACCGCTGTTTTGGTTGGTACTCTTTTGATCTTGGGCGATCGTGTAAAATGTATTCCCATTTATCTCGTATCCTTTGTAAGTCAATACAGTCAAAGATGGTCCCCTGGACAACAAGTACAACTCATCACAAATAGTGTTGTCACCTCTGAGACGTGTTTCCAACCAACTGCTGAAAGTCCTGATGTGTTCACATGTAATCCAGTCGTCGCACTGCTCCGGGTGTTTGGAGCGCAGACTGTTCTTGTGTTCATCGACATACGGGGTCACCAAGGTAGAGTTCTGTAGAACTGTGTAGTGTGCTTGAGACCAAGAATATCCGTCCCTGCATATTATTGAGTCTCTTCCAAGAGTGCCTTTTCCAGTCAGTCTCCCCTCATACCGCGATTTAGGGAGACCTATCTTGTTAAGGCCAGGAATGAAGTCAACACAAAACCCGATAACATCCTCTGTTTGATGGCCCATGGAGATGCTTCCTTCTGGCCTAGCGCGATTACGGACATATTTCTTTAGGACTCCCATGAACCTCTCAAAGGGGAACATATTGTGCAGAAATACGGGCCCCAGGATGACAATCTCGTCGACTAGATGAACTAGGACGTGCGTCATGATATTGAAGAAGGATGGTGGGAACACCAGCTCGAAACTGACAAGACATTGCGCCACATCACTCCTTAGCCTTGGTACGATTTCTGGATCGATCACCTTTTGAGAGATTGCATTGAGGAATGCACATAGCTTCACAATGGCTAATCGGACGTTTTCCGGTAGAAGCCCCCTCAATACAACCAGAAGCAGTTGCGTCATAATCACGTGGCAGTCATGAGACTTTAGGTTCTGAAACTTTTTCTCTGGCATATTTATTATTCCCTTTATATTCGATGAGAAGCCAGTGGTGACCTTCATACTGAGAAGGCATTCAAAGAAGATTTCTTTCTCTTCTTTCGTAAGAGCGTAGCTGGCAGGACCTTTATACTGCTTCGGAGGCATGCCGTCTTTTTCGTGCAAACGTTGCAGGTCCTCCCGTGCCTCAGGTGTATCTTTTGTCTTCCCATACACTGTTGGGGAACGTAGTAATTTCAAAAATTTCCTACGCACACGCAAGATCATGGTGATGCATAGCAACGAGAGGGGAGAATGTTGTCTACGTACCCTCGTAGACCGAAGCGGAAGCGTTGACGCAACATAGAGGAAGTAGTCGTACGTCTTCCCGATCCGACCGACCCAAGCACCGTTACTCCGGCACCTCCGAGTTCTTGGCACACGTTCAGCTCGATGACGATCCCTGGGCTCTGATCCAGCAAAGCATCGGGGAGGAGTTCCGCCAGCACGACGGCGTGGTGACGATCTTGATGTTCTACCATCGCAGGGCTTCGCCTAAGCACTGCTACAATATGACCGAGGTGGAATATGGTGGAGGGGGCACCGCACACGGCTAAGGAACGATCACGAAGATCAACTTGTGTGTCTATGGGGTGCCCCCTGCCCCCGTATATAAAGGAGTGGAGGAGGGGAGGGACGGCCCTCTCTATGGCGCGCCCTAGGGGAGTCCTACTCCCACCGGGAGTAGGATTCCCCCTTTCCTAGTCCAACTAGGAGTCCTTCCATGTAGTATGAGTAGGAAACAAGGAAGGGGCGCAGCCCCTCCCCCTAGTCCAATTCGGACTAGGCCTTGGGGGGGCGCGCGGCCTTCCCTAGGCAGCCCCTCTCTCTTTCTCGTATGGCCCAATAAGGCCCAATACTTCTCCCGGCGAATTCCCGTAACTCTCCGGTACTCCGAAAAATACCCGAATCACTCGGAACCTTTCCGAAGTCCGAATATAGTCGTCCAATATATCGATCTTTACGTCTCGACCATTTCGAGACTCCTCGTCATGTCCCCGATCTCATCCGGGACTCCGAACTCCTTCGGTACATCAAAACTCATAAACTCATAATATAACTGTCATCGAAACCTTAAGCGTGCGGACCCTACGGTTCGAGAACAATGTAGACATGACCGAGACACGTCTCCGGTCAATAACCAATAGCGGGACCTGGATGCCCATATTGGCTCCTACATATTCTACGAAGATCTTTATCGGTCAGACCGCATAACAACATACGTTGTTCCCTTTGTCATCGGTATGTTACTTGCCTGAGATTCGATCGTCGGTATCCAATACCTAGTTCAATCTTGTTACCGGCAAGTCTCTTTACTCGTTCCGTAATACATCATCCCGCAACTAACTCATTAGTTGCAATGCTTGCAAGGCTTAAGTGATGTGCATTACCGAGAGGGCCCAGAGATACCTCTCCGACATTCGGAGTGACAAATCCTAATCTTGAAATACGCCAACCCAACATGTACCTTTGGAGACACCTGTAGAGCTCCTTTATAATCACCCAGTTACGTTGTGACGTTTGGTAGCACACAAAGTGTTCCTCCGACAAACGGGAGTTGCATTCTCATAGTCATAGGAACATGTATAAGTCATGAAGAAAGCAATAGCAACATACTAAACGATCGGGTGCTAAGCTAATGGAATGGGTCATGTCAATCAGATCATTCAACTAATGATGTGATCCCGTTAATCAAATAACAACTCTTTGTCCATGGTTAGGAAACATAACCATCTTTGATTAACGAGCTAGTCAAGTAGAGGCATACTAGTGACACTCTGTTTGTCTATGTATTCACACATGTATTAAGTTTCCGGTTAATACAATTCTAGCATGAATAATAAACATTTATCATGATATAAGGAAATAAATAATAACTTTATTATTGCCTCTAGGGCATATTTCCTTCAGTCTCCCACTTGCACTAGAGTCAATAATCTAGATCACATCGCCATGTGATTTAACATCAATAGTTCACATCTTTATGTGATTGGTTCACATCTCCATGTGACTAACACCCAAAGGGTTTACTAGATTCAATAATCTAGTTCACATCGCTATGTGATTAAGACCCAAAAAGTGATCATGTTTTACTTGTGAGAGAAGTTTAGTCAACGGGTCTGCCACATTCAGATCCGCATGTATTTTGCAAATTTCTATGTCAACAATGCTCTGCATGGGGCTACTCTAACTAATTGCTCCCACTTTCAATATGTATCCAGATTGAGACTTAGAGTCATTTGGATCAGTGTCAAAACTTGCATCGACGTAACCCTTTACGACGAACCTTTTGTCACCTCCGTAATTGAGAAACATATCCTTATTCCAGTAAGGATAATTTTGACAGTTGTCCATTGATCTACTCTTAGATCACTATTGTACTCCCTCTCTTAACACAGTGTATGGTATACAATAGATCTGGTACACAGCATGGCATACTTTATAGAACCTATGACTGAGGCATAGGGAATGACTTTCATTCTCTTTCTATCTTCTGCCGTGGTCGGGCTTTGAGTCTTACTCAACTTCACACCTTGTAACACAGGCAAGAAACTTTTTCTTTGACTGTTCCATTTTGAACTACTTCAAAATCTTGTCAAGGTATGTACTCATTGAAAAACTTATCAAGGGTCTTGATCTATCTCTATAGATCTTGATACTCAATATGTAAGCAGCTTTACCGAGGTCTTTCTTTGAAAAACTCCTTTCAAACACTCCTTTATGCTTTGCAGAATAATTCTACATTATTTCCGATCAACAATATGTCATACACATATACTTATCAGAAATGATGTAGTGCTCCCACTCACTTTCTTGTAAATACAGGCTTCACCGCAAGTCTGTATAAAACTATATGCTTTGATCAACTTATCAAAGCGTATATTCCAACTCCGAGATTCTTGCACCAGTCCATAGATGGATCGCTGGAGCTTGCATATTTAGTTAACACCTTTAGGATCGACAAAACCTTCTAGTTGCATCATATACAACTCTTTTTTAGTAAATCCATTAAGGAATGCAGTTTTGTTTATCCATTTGCCAGATTTCATAAAATGCGGCAATTGCTAACATGATTCGGACAGACTTAAGCATAGATACGAGTGAGAAAATCTCATCGTAGTCAACATCTTGAACTTGTCGAAAACCTTTTGCGACAATTCTCGCTTTGTAGATAGTAACACTACTATCAACGTCCGTCTTCCTCTTGAAGATCCATTTATTTTCTATGGCTTGCCGATCATCGGGCAAATCCATCAAAGTCCATACTTTGTTCTCATAATGGATCATATCTCAGATTTCATGGCCTCAAACCATTTCGCGGAATCTGGGCTCATCATCGCTTCCTCATAGTTCGCAAGTTCGTCATGGTCTAGTAACATGACTTCCAGAACAGGATTACCGTACCACTCTGGTGCGGATCTCACTCTGGTTTACCTATGAGATTTGGTAGTAACTTGATCTGAAGTTACATGATCATCATCATTAGCTTCCTCACTAATTGGTGTAGTAGTCACAGGAACAGATTTCTGTGATGAACTACTTTCCAATAAGGGAGCAGGTACAGTTACCTCATCAAGTTCTACTTTCCTCCCACTCACTTCTTTCGAGAGAAACTCCTTCTCTAGAAAAACTCTGAATTTAGCAACAAAAGTCTTGCCTTCGGATTTGTGATAGAAGGTGTACCCAACAGTCTCCTTTCCGTATCCTATGAAGACATATTTCTCCGATTTGGGTTTGAGCTTATTAGGATGAAACTTTTTCATATAAGCATCACAACCCCAAACTTTAAGAAACGACAATTTTGGTTTCTTGCCAAACCACAGTTCAGATTGTGTCGTCTCAACGGACTTAGATGGTGCCCTATTTAACGTGAATGCAGCTGTCTCTAATGCATAACCCCAAAATGACAGTGGTAGATCGGTAAGAGACATCATAGATCGCACCATATCTAATATAGTACGGTTATGACATTCGGACACACCATTATGCTGTGGTGTTCCAGGTGGCATGAGTTTGTGAAACTATTCCACATTGTTTTAATTGAAGACCAAACTCGTAACTCAAATATTTTACTTCTGCGATCATATCGTAGAAACTTTCATTTTTGTTACGATGATTCTCCACTTCACTCTGAAATTCTTTGAACTTTTCAAATGTTTCAGACCTTTGTTTCATCAAGTAGATATACTCATATCTGCTCAAATCATCTGTGAAGATCAGAAAATAATGATACCTATCGCGAGCCTCAATATTCATCGGACCACATACATCAGTATGTATGATTTCCAACAAATCTGTTGCTCGCTCCATTGTTCCGAAGAACAGAGTCTTAGTCATCTTGCCCATGAGGCATGGTTCGCAAGCATCAACTGATTCATAATCAAGTGATTCTAAAAGCCCATCAGCATGGAGTTTCTTCATGCGCTTTACACCAATATGACCTAAACGACAGTGCTACAAATAAGTTGCACTATCATTATTAACTTTGCATCTTTTGGTTTCAATATTATGATTATGTGTATCACTACGATCGAGATCCAACGAACTATTTTCATTGGGTGTGTAACCATATAAGGTTTTATTCATGTAAACAGAACAACAATTTATTCTCTTACTTAAATGAATAACCGTATTACAATAAACATGATCAAATCATATTCATGCTCAACGTAAACACCAAATAACACTTATTTAGGTTCAACACTAATCCCGAATTTATAGGGAGTGTGCGATGATGATCATATCAATCTTGGAACCACTTCCAACACACATTGTCACTTCACCCTTAACTAGTCTCTGTTTATTCTGCAACTCCCGTTTCGAGTTACTAATCTTAGCAACTGAACTAGTATCAAATACTGAGGGGTTGGTATAAACACTAGTAAAGTACACATCAATAACATGTATATCAAATATACTTATGTTCACTTTGCCATCCTTCTTATCTGCCAATCACTTGGGGTAGTTCCGCTTCCAGTGACCAGTCCCTTTGCAGTAGAAGCACTTAGTCTCAGGCTTAGGATCAGACTTGGGCTTCTTCACTTGAGCAGCAACTTGCTTGCTGTTCTTTTTGAAGTTCCCCTTCTTCCCTCTGCCCTTTTCTTGAAACTAGTGGTCTTGTCTACCATCAACACATGATGTTTTTCTCGATTTCTACCTTCATCAATTTCCGCATTACGAAGAGCTTGGGAATCGTTTCTGTTATCCCTTGCATATCATAGTTCATCACGAAGTTCTACTAACTTGGTGATGGTGACTAGAGAATTTTGTCAATCACTATCTTATCTGGAAGATTAACTCCCACTTGATTCAAGCGATTGTAGTACTCAGACAATCTGGGCACATGCTCACTAGTTGAGCGATTATCCTCCATCTTTTAGCTATAGAACTTGTTGGAGACTTCATATTTCTCAACTCGGGTATTTGCTTGAAATATTAACTTCAACTCCTGGAACATCTCATATGGTCCATGACGTTCAAAACGTCTTTGAAGTCCCGATTCTAAGCCATTAAGCATGGTGCACTAAACTATCAAGTAGTCATCATATTGAGCTAGCCAAACGATCATAATGTCTGCATCTGCTCCTGCAATAGGTCTGTCACCTAGCGGTGCATCAAGGACATAATTCTTTTGTGCAGCAATGAGGATAAACCTCAGATCACGGATCCAATCCGCATCTTTGCTACTAACATCTTTCAACACAATTTTCTCTAGGAACATATCAAAATAAACACAGGGAAGCAACAACGCGAGCTATTGATCTACAACATGATATGCAAAATACTACCAGGACTAAGTTCATGATAAATTTAAGTTCAATTTAATCATATTACTTAAGAACTCCCACTTAGATAGACATCCCTCTAATCCTCTAAGTGATCACGTGATCCAAATCAACTAAACCATGTCCGATCATCACGTGAGATGGAGTAGTTTCATTGGTGAACATCACTATGTTGATCATATCTACTATATGATTCACGCTCGACCTTTCGGTCTCCGTGTTCCGAGGCCATATCTGTATATGCTTGGCTCGTCAAGTATAACCTGAGTATTCCGCGTGTGCAACTGTTTTGCACCCGTTGTATTTGAACGTAGAGCCTATCACACTCGATCATCACGTGGTGTCTCAGCATGAAGAACTTTCACAACGGTGCATACTCAGGGAGAACACTTCTTGATAATTAGTGAGAGATCATCTTAAAATGCTACCGTCAAACTAAGCAAAATAAGATGTATAAAAGATAAACATCATATGCAATCAAAATATGTGACATGATATGGCCATCATCATCTTGCGCCTTTGATCTCCATCTCCAAAGTACTGTCATGATCTCTATCGTCACTAGCATGACACCATGATCTCCATCATCTTGATCTATATCAATGTGTCGTCACACGGTCGTCTCGCCAACTATTGCTCTTGCAACTATTGCTATCGCATAGAGATAAAGTAAAGCAATTATTTGGTGCTTGCATCTTATGCAATAAAGAGACAACCATAAGGCTTTTGCCAGTTGCCAATAACTTCAACAAAACATGATCATCTCATACAACAACTTATATCTCATCACGTTTTAACCATATCACATCACAACATGCCCTGCAAAAACAAGTTAGACATCCTCTACTTTGTTGTTGCAAGTTTTACGTGGCTGCTACGGGCTTAAGCAAGAACCAATCTTACCTACGCATCAAAACCACAACGATAGTTTGTCAAGTTGGTGCTGTTTTAACCTTTGCAAGGACCGGGCGTAGCCACACTCGGTTCAACTAAAGTTGGAGAAACTGACACCCGCCAGCCACCTGTGTGCAAAGCACGTCGGTAGAACCAGTCTCGCGTAAGCGTACGCGTAATGTCGGTCCGGGCCGCTTCATCCAACAATACCGCCGAACCAAAGTATGACATGCTGGTAAGCAGTATGACTTATATCGCCCACAACTCACTTGTGTTCTACTCGTGCATATAACATCAAATCATAAAAACCTAGGCTCAGATGCCACTGTTGGGGAACGTAGTAATTTCAAAATTTTCCTACGCACACGCAAGATCATGGTGATGCATAGCAACGAGAGGGGAGAGTGTTGTCTACGTACCCTCGTAGACCGAAGCGGAAGCGTTGAGGCAACATAGAGGAAGTAGTCGTACGTCTTCCCGATCCGACCGATCCAAGCACCGTTACTCCGGCACCTCCGAGTTCTTGGCACACGTTCAGCTCGATGACGATCCCTGGGCTCCGATCCAGCAAAGCATCGGGGAGGAGTTTCATCAGTACGACGGCGTGGTGACGATCTTGATGTTCTACCGTCGCAGGGCTTCGCCTAAGCACTGCTACAACATGACTGAGGTGGAATATGGTGGAGGGGGCACCGCACACGGCTAAGGAACGATCACGAAGATCAACTTGTGTGTCTATGGGGTGCCCCCTGCCCCCGTATATAAAGGAGTGGAGGAGGGGAGGGCCGGCCCTCTCTATGGCGCGCCCTAGGGGAGTCCTACTCCCACCGGGAGTAGGATTCCCCCTTTCCTAGTCCAACTAGGAGTCCTTCCATGTAGTATGAGTAGGAAACAAGGAAGGGGCGCAGCCCCTCCCCCTAGTCCAATTCGGACTAGGCCTTGGGGGGCGCGCGGCCTGCCCTAGGCAGCCCCTCTGTCTTTCTCGTATGGCCCAATAAGGCCCAATACTTCTCCCGGCGAATTCCCGTAACTCTCCGGTACCCCGAAAAATACCCGAATCACTCGGAACCTTTCCGAAGTCCGAATATAGTTGTCCAATATATCGATCTTTACGTCTCGACCATTTCGAGACTCCTCGTCATGTCCCCGATCTCATCCTGGACTCCGAACTCCTTCGGTACATCAAAACTCATAAACTCATAATATAACTGTCATCGAAACCTTAAGCGTGCGGACCCTACGGTTCGAGAACAATGTAGACATGACCGAGACACGTCTCCGGTCAATAACCAATAGCGGGACCTGGATGCCCATATTGGCTCCTACATATTCTACGAAGATCTTTATCGGTCAGACCGCATAACAACATACGTTGTTCCCTTTGTCATCGGTATGTTACTTGCCTGAGATTCGATCGTCGGTATCCAATACCTAGTTCAATCTTGTTACCGGCAAGTCTCTTTACTCGTTCCGTAATACATCATCCCGCAACTAACTCATTAGTTGCAATGCTTGCAAGGCTTAAGTGATGTGCATTACCGAGAGGGCCCAGAGATACCTCTCCGACATTCGGAGTGACAAATCCTAATCTTGAAATACGCCAACCCAACATGTACCTTTGGAGACACCTGTAGAGCTCCTTTATAATCACCCAGTTACGTTGTGACGTTTGGTAGCACACAAAGTGTTCCTCTGACAAACGGGAGTTGCATAATCTCATAGTCATAGGAACATGTATAAGTCATGAAGAAAGCAATAGCAACATACTAAACGATCGGGTGCTAAGCTAATGGAATGGGTCATGTCAATCAGATCATTCAACTAATGATGTGATCCCGTTAATCAAATAACAACTCTTTGTCCATGGTTAGGAAACATAACCATCTTTGATTAACGAGCTAGTCAAGTAGAGGCATACTAGCGACACTCTGTTTGTCTATGTATTCACACATGTATTATGTTTCCGGTTAATACAATTCTAGCATGAATAATAACCATTTATCATGATATAAGGAAATAAATAATAACTTTATTATTGCCTCTAGGGCATATTTCCTTCATACACGCCCAAGAAGCCTAGCAGGTTCACGCAAAGGTTCTTCGTCACGTGCATCACGTCGATTGAGGAGCGGACCTCTAGGTCTTTCCAGTAGGGTAGGTCCCAAAATATAGATTTCTTCTTTCACATGGGTGCATGTCCCTCAGCGTCATTCGGAACAGCTAGTCCACCGGGACCCTTTCCAAAGATTATGTAGTGTAAATCATTGACCATAGCAAGCACGTGATCACCGGTGCGCATGGCGGGCTTCTTCCGGTGATCTGCCTCGCCTTTGAAATGCTTGCCTTTCTTTCGACATTGATGGTTGGTCGGAAGAAATCAATGATGGCCCAGGTACACATTCTTCCTGCATTTGTCCAGGTATATACTTTCAGTGTCATCTAAACAGTGCGTGCATGCGTGGTATCGTTTGTTTGTCTGTCCTGAAAGGTTACTGAGAGCGGGCCAATCATTGATGGTCACGAACAGCAACGCCTTAAGGTTAAATTCCTCCTGTCTGTGCTCATCCCACGTACGTACACCGTTTTCATTCCATAGCTGTAAAAGTTCTTCAACTAATGGCCTTAGGTACACATCAATTTCGTTGCCGGGTTGCTTAGGGCCTTGGATGAGAACTGGCATCATAATGAACTTCCGCTTCATGCACATCCAAGGAGGAAGGTTATACATACATAGAGTCACGGGCCAGGTGCTGTGATTGCTGCTCTGCTCCCCGAAAGGATTAATGCCATCCGCCCTGAAAGCAAACCATACATTCCTTGGGTCCTTTGCAAACTCATCCCAGTACTTTCTCTCGATTTTTCTCCACTGCGACCCGTCAGCGGGTGCTCTCAACTTCCCATCTTTCTTTCGGTTCTCACTGTGCCATCGCATCAACTTGGCATGCTCTTCGTTTTTGAACAGACGTTTCAACCGTGGTATTATAGGAGCATACCACATCACCTTCGCAGGAACCCTCTTCCTGGGGGGCTCGCCGTCAACATCACCAGGGTCATCTCGTCTGATCTTATACCGCAATGCACCGCATACCGGGCATGCATTCAGATCCTTGTATGCATCGCGGTAGAGGATGCAGTCATTAGGGCATGCATGTATCTTCTCCACCTTCAATCCTAGAGGGCATACGACCTCCTTTGCTGCGTATGTACTATCGGGCAATTCGTTATCCTTTGGAAGCTTCTTCTTCAATATTTTCAGTAGCTTCTCAAATCCTTTGTCAGCCACAGCATTCTCTACCTTCCACTGCAGCAATTCCAGTATGGTACCGAGCTTTGTGTTGCCATCTTCGCAATTGGGGTATAACCCTTTTTTGTGATCCTCTAACATGCGATCGAACTTCAGCTTCTGCTTTTGACTAATGCATTGCGTCCTTGCATCGACAATGACCCGGCGGAGATCATCATCATTGGGCACATCATCTGGTTCCTCTTGATCTTCAGCAGCTTCACCCGTTGCAGCATCATTGGGCACATCGTCTAGTTCCTCTTGATCTTCACCAGCTCCCCCCGTTGCAGCATCACCGTATTCAGGGGGCACATAGTTGTCATCGTAGTCTTCTTCTTCGCCGTCTTCCATCATAACCCCTATTTCTCCGTGCCTCGTCCAAACATTATAGTGTGGCATGAAACCCTTGTAAAGCAGGTGGGAGTGAAGGATTTTCCGGTTAGAGTAAGACCACGTATTCCCACATTCAGTGCATGGACAACACATAAAACCATTCTGCTTGTTTGCCTCAGCCGCATCGAGAAACTCATGCACGCCCTTAATGTACTCGCGGGTGTGTCTGTCACCGTACATCCATTGCCGGTTCATCTGCGTGCATTATATATAATTAAGTGTCCAAATTAATAGAAGTTCATCATCACAATAAAACCAAAGTGCATACATAGTTCTCATCTAACAACATACAGCTCTCCATAGCATCTAATTAATTAAACCATACATTGAAACTATGTAAAACATTTCAATGCGAAAACAAATGCGATCATAATCACAACCAAGGTAACAATTGATCCAACGGCATAATGATACCAAGCCTCGGTATGAATGGCATATTTTCTAATCTTTCTAATCTTCAAGCGCATTGTATCCATCTTGATCTTGTGATCATCGACGACATCCGCAACATGCAACTCCAATATCATCTTCTCCTCCTCAATTTTTTTTATTTTTTCCTTCAACAAATTGTTTTCTTCTTCAATTAAATTTAACCTCTCGACAATAGGGTCGGTTGGCATTTCTGATTCACATACATCCTAGATAAATAAAATCTATGTCACGTTGGTCGGCATAATTTTCATAAACAATAAATGAACCAATAGTTATAAAGATAATATACATACCACATCCGAATCATAGACAGGACGAGGGCCGACGGGGGCGGATACCAAAACCATCGCACTATATAAGATGCAATAATAAATGTAAGAAAATGATACAAGTATCTATCTGAACATACAAGTAAGAATATTTTTCCTTTCAGAAAGAAGATAAGAACAAGAGGCTCACCACGGTGGTGTCGGTGATGAGATCGGCGCGGGTGATCGACGGCGGTGAAGACGGGGACGGGGCGTGATGGACCGCTAAATCTAGACAAATCTCGAGGAAAATGGAGGTTGGAGGTCGAGCTTCGAGAGGAGAAAGCTTAAGTAGCGTGGCTCGGGTATTCCATCGAACACCTCATGTGCATAGGAGGTGAGCTAGAGCACCACAAAGCCCTCTCCCCCTTGACCAGAGAAAAATAGAGCACTGGGGTGCTCTGCTCGCGAGCGAGGGGTATATATAGGCACCTCATTGGTCCCGGTTGGTGACATGAGCCGGGACTAAAGGGGAGCCTTTGGTCCCGGTTCAAGCCACCAACCGGGACCAATGGTGGTGGGCCAGGAGCGAGGCCCATTGGTCCCGGTTCATCCCACCAACCGGGACCAAAAGGTCCAGATGAACCGGGACCAATGGCCCACGTGGCCCGGCCGGCCCCCTGGGCTCACGAACCGGGACCAATGCCCACATTGGTCCCGGTTCTAGACTGAACCGGGACTAATGGGCTGACCCGGCCTGGACCAAAGCCCTGTTTTCTACTAGTGCCTGCATCCACCACCACGCCGTCGTGCTGCTGGATCTTCATCAACCTCTCCTCCCCCCTTGCTGGATCAAGAAGGAGGAGACTGTCGCTGACCGTACGTGTGTTGAACGGGGAGGTGCCGTCCGTTCGGCGCTAGGATCTCCGGTGATTTGGATCACGTCGAGTACGACTTCCTCATCCCCGTTCTTTGAATGCTTCCGCGCGTGATCTACAAAGGTATGTAGATGCAATCCGATCACTCGTTGCTAGATGAACTCATAGATGGATCTTGGTGAAACCGTAGGAAATTTTTTGTTTTCTGCAACGTTCCCCAACAGTGGCATCATGAGCTAGGTCTATGCGTAGTTCTTTTTGCACGAGTACAACACAATTTGTTGTGGGCGTAGATGTTGTCAACTTTCTTGCCGCTACTAGTCTTATTTTGCTTCAACAGTATTGTCGGATGAAGCGGCCCGGACCAACCTTACACGTACGCTTACGTGAGACCGGTTCCACCGACTGACATGCACTAGTTGAATAAGGTGGCTGGCGGGTGTCTGTCTCTCCCACTTTAGTTGGAGCGGATTCGATGAAAAGGGTCCTTATGAAGGGTAAATAGAAGTTGACAAATCACGTTGTGGCTTTCACATAGGTAAGAAAACGTTCTTGCTAGAACCCTATTGCAGCCACGTAAAACTTGCAACAACAATTAGAGGACGTCTAACTTGTTTTTGCAGCAAGTGTTTTGTGATGTGATATGGCCAAAGTTGTGATGAATGATGAATGATATATATGTGATGTATGAGATGTTCATGCTATTGTAATAGGAATCACGACTTGCATGTCGATGAGTATGACAACCGGCAGGAGCCATAGGAGTTGTCTTTATTTTTTTGTATGACCTGCGTGTCATTGAGAAACGCCATGTAAATTACTTTACTTTATTGCTAAACGTGTTACCCATAGTAGTAGAAGTAATAGTTGGCGAGCAACTTCATGGAGACACGATGATGGAGATCATGGTGTCATGCTGGTGACAAGATGATCATGGAGCCCCAAGATGAAGATCAAAGGAGCTATGTGATATTGGCCATATCATGTCACTATTATTATTTGATTGCATGTGATGTTTATCATGTTTTTGAATCTTGTTTACTTAGAACGACGGTAGTAAATAAGATGATCCCTCATAATAATTTCAAGAAAGTGTTCCCCCTAACTGTGCACCGTTGCGACAGTTCGTTGTTTCGAAGCACCACGTGATCATCGGGTGTGATAGATTCCAACGTTCACATACAACGGGTGTAAGACAGATTTACACATGCAAACACTTAGGTTGACTTGACGAGCCTAGCATGTACAGACATGGCCTCGGAACATAGTAGACCGAAAGGTCGAGCATGAGTCATATAGAAGATACAATCAACATGAAGATGTTCACCGATGTTGACTAGTCCGTCTCACGTGATGATCGGACACGGCCTAGTTAACTCGGATCATGTTATACTTAGATGACTGGAGGGATGTCTATCTGAGTGGGAGTTCATTGAATAATTTGATTTAGATGAACTTAATTATCATGAACTTAGTCTAAAATATTTACAACATGTATTGTAGATCAAATGGCCAACGTTGTCCTCAACTTCAACGTGTTCCTAGAGAAAACCAAGCTGAAAGACGATGGCAGCAACTATACGGACTGGGTCCGGAACCTGAGGATCATCCTCATAGCTGCCAAGAAAGATTATGTCCTACAAGCACCGCTAGGTGAAGCACCTGTTCTCCCTGCAGAACAAGACGTTATGAACGCTTGGCAGACACATACCGATGATTACTCCCTCGTTCAGTGCGGCATGCTTTACAGCTTAGAACCGGGGCTCCAAAAGCGTTTTGAGAGACACTGAGCATATGAGATGTTCGAAGAGCTGAAAATGGTTTTTCAAGCCCATGCCCGGGTCGAGATATATGAAGTCTCCGACAAGTTCTTCAGCTGTAAGATGGAGGAAAATAGTTCTGTCAGTGAGCACATACTCACTATGTCTGGGTTGCATAACCGCTTGACTCAGCTGGGAGTTAATCTCCCAGATGACGCGGTCATTGACAGAATCCTTCAGTCGCTTCCACCGAGCTACAAGAGCTTTGTGATGAACTTCAATATGCAGGGGATGGAAAAGACCATTCCTGAAGTATTTGCAATGCTGAAATCAGCAGAGGTAGAAGTCAAAAAGGAACATCAAGTGTTGATGGTGAATAAAACCACTAAGTTCAAGAAGGGCAAGGGTAAGAAAGCCTTCAAGAAGGACGGCAAGGGAGTTGCCGCGCCCGGCAAGCAAGCTTCCGGGAAGAAGCCAAAGAATGGACCCAAGCCCGAGACTGAGAGCTTTTATTGCAAGGAAAGTGGTCACTGGAAGCGGAACTGCCCCAAATACTTAGCGGACAAGAAGGCCGGCAAAACGAAAGGTATATGTGATATACATGTAATTGATCTGTACCTTACCAGTACTCGTAGTAGCTCCTGGGTATTTGATACCGGTGCAGTTGCTCACAATTGTAACTCAAAGCAGGAGCTACGGAATAAGCGGAGACTGGCGAAGGACGAGGTGACGATGCGCGTCGGGAATGGTTCCAAGGTCGATGTGATCGCCGTCGGCACGCTACCTCTACATTTACCTACAGGATTAGTTTTGAACCTCAATAATTGTTATTTAGTGCCAAGTTTGAGCATGAACATTGTATCAGGATCTCATTTAATACGAGATGGCTACTCATTTAAATCCGAGAATAATGGTTGTTCTATTTATATGAGAGATATGTTTTATGGTCATGCTCCGATGGTGAATGGCTTATTCTTAATGAATCTCGAGCGTAATGCTACACATATTCATAGTGTGAATACCAAAAGATGTAAGGTTGATAATGATAGTCCCACATACTTGTGGCACTGCCGCCTTGGTCACATAGGTGTCAAACGCATGAAGAAGCTCCATGCAGATGGACTTTTAGAGTCTCTTGATTACGAATCATTTGACACGTGCGAACCATGCCTCATGGGTAAAATGACCAAGACTCTGTTCTCAGGAACAATGGAGCGAGCAACCAACTTATTGGAAATCATACATACTGATGTGTGCGGTCCAATGAGTGTTGAGGCTCGCGGTGGCTATCGTTATGTTCTCACCCCCACTGATGACTTGAGTAGATATGGGTATGTCTACTTAATGAAACACAAGTCTGAGACCTTTGAAAGGTTCAAGGAATTTAAGAGTGAGGTTGAGAATCAACGTGACAGGAAAATCAAGTTCCTGCGATCAGATCGTGGAGGAGAATACTTGAGTCACGAATTTGGCACACACTTAAGAAAATGTGGAATAGTTTCACAACTCACGCCGCCTGGAACACCTCAGCATAATGGTGTGTCCGAACGTCGTAATCGCACTCTATTAGATATGGTGCGATCTATGATGTCTCTTACCGATTTACCGCTATCATTTTGGGGCTATGCTTTAGAGACTGCCGCATTCACTTTAAATAGGGCTCTGTCAAAATCCGTTGAGACAACACCGTATGAATTATGGTTTGGGAAGAAACCTAAGCTGTCGTTTCTAAAAGTTTGGGGATGCGATGCTTAGGTCAAGAAACTTCAACCTGAAAAGCTCGAACCCAAGTCGGAAAAATGCGTCGTCATAGGATACCCTAAAGAAACTATTGGGTATACCTTCTACCTCAGATCCGAAGGCAAGATATTTGTTGCCAAGAATGGATCCTTTCTAGAGAAGGAGTTTCTCTCGAAAGAAGTGGGAGGAAAGTAGAACTTGATGAAGTATTACCTCTTGAACTGGAAAGTGGCGCAACTCAAGAAAATGTTCCTGTGGTGCCTGCACCAATTAGAGAGGAAGTTAATGATGATGATCAAGATACTTCTGATCAAGCTCCTACTGAATTTCGAAGGTCCACAAGGACACGTTCCGCACCAGAATGGTACGGCAACCCTGTCTTGGAAATCATGTTGTTAGACAACGGTGAACCTTCGAACTATGAAGAAGCGATGGCGGGCCCGGATTCCGACAAATGGCTGGAAGCCATGAAATCCAAGATAGGGTCCATGTATGAAAACGAAGTATGGACTTTGACTAACTTGCCCGTTGAGCGGCGAGCCATAGAAAATAAATGGATATTTAAGAAGAAGACAGACGCGGATGGTAATGTGACCATCTATAAAGCTCGACTTGTCGCTAAGGGTTATCAACAAGTTCAAGGGGTTGACTACGATGAGACTTTCTCACCCGTAGCGAAGCTGAAGTCCGTCCGAATCATGTTAGCAATTGCCGCATTCTATGATTATGAGATATGGCAAATGGACGTCAAAACGGCATTCCTTAATGGTTTCCTTAAGGAAGAATTGTATATGATGCAGCCGGAAGGTTTTGTCGATCCTAAGAATGCTGACAAGGTGTGCAAGCTCCAACGCTCGATTTATGGGCTGGTGCAAGCATCTTGGAGTTGGAACATTCGCTTTGATGAGATGATCAAAGCATTTGGGTTTATGCAGACTTATGGAGAAGCCTGCGTTTACAAGAAAGTGAGTGGGAGCTCTGTAGAATTTCTCATATTATATGTAGATGACATACTTTTGATGGGAAATGATATAGAGCTTTTGGACAGCATTAAGGCCTACTTGAATAAGAGTTTTTCAATGAAGGACCTTGGAGAAGCTGCTTATATTTTAGGCATCAAGATCTATAGAGATAGATCAAGACGCCTCATAGGTCTTTCACAAAGCACATACCTTGATAAGATATTGAAGAAGTTCAATATGGATCAGTCTAAGAAGGGGTTCTTGCCTGTGTTGCAAGGTGTGAAATTGAGCTCAGCTCAATGTCCGACCACAGCAGAAGATATAGAAGAGATGAGTGTCATCCCCTATGCCTCGGCCATAGGTTCTATTATGTATGCCGTGTTGTGTACCAGACCTGATGTAAACCTTGCCGTAAGTATGGTAGGAAGGTACCAAAGTAATCCCGGCAAGGAACACTGGACAGCGGTCAAGAATATCCTGAAGTACCTGAAAAGGACTAAGGAAATGTTTCTCGTTTATGGAGGTGACGAAGAGCTCGTCGTAAAGGGTTACGTCGACGCTAGCTTCGACACAGATCTGGATGACTCTAAGTCACAAACCGGATATGTGTATATTTTGAATGGTGGGTCAGTAAGCTGGTGCAGTTGCAAGCAGAGAGTCATGGCGGGATCTACATGTGAAGCGGAGTACATGGCAGCCTCGGAGGCAGCGCATGAAGCAATTTGGGTGAAGGAGTTCATCACCGACCTAGGAGTCATACCCAATGCGTCGGGGCCGATCAAACTCTTCTGTGACAACACTGGAGCTATTGCACTTGCCAAGGAGCCCAGGTTTCACAAGAAGACCAGGCACATCAAGCGTCGCTTCAACTCCATTCGTGAAAATGTTCAAGATGGAGACATAGATATTTGTAAAGTACATACGGACCTGAATGTAGTAGATCCGTTGACTAAACCTCTCCCTAGAGCAAAACATGATCAACACCAGAATTCCATGGGTGTTCGGTTCATCACAATGTAACTAGATTATTGACTCTAGTGCAAGTGGGAGACTGTTGGAAATATGCCCTAGAGGCAATAATAAAAGGATTATTATTATATTTCCTTGTTCATGATAATTGTCTTTTATTCATGCTATAATTGTGTTATCCGGAAATCGTAATACATGTGTGAATACTTAGACACCAACATGTCCCTAGTAAGCCTCTAGTTGACTAGCTCGTTGATCAACAGATAGTCATGGTTTCCTGACTATGGACATTGGATGTCATTGATAACGAGATCACATCATTAGGAGAATGATGTGATGGACAAGACCCAATCCTAAACATAGCACAAGATCGTATAGTTCATTTGCTAGAGTTTTTCCAATGTCAAGTATCTTTTCCTTAGACCATGAGATCATGTAACTCCTGGATACCGTAGGAGTGCTTTGGGTGTACCAAACGTCACAACATAACTGGGTGACTATAAAGGTATACTACGGGTATCTCCGAAAGTGTCAGTTGGGTTGACACGGATCAAGACTGGGATTTGTCACTCCGTATGATGGAGAGGTATCTCTGGGCCCACTCGGTAATACATCATCACAATGAGCTCAAAGTGACCAAGTGTCTGGTCACGGTATCATGCATTACGGTACGAGTAAAGTGACTTGCCGGTAACGAGATTGAACGAGGTATTGGGATACCGACAATCGAATCTCGGGCAAGTAACGTACCGATTGACAAAAGGGAATTGTATACGGGGTTGCTTGAATCCTCAACATCGTGGTTCATCCGATGAGATCATCGAGGAGCATGTGGGAGCCAACATGGGTATCCAGATCCCGCTGTTGGTTATTGACCGGAGAGCCATCTCGGTCATGTCTACATGTCTCCCGAACCCGTAGGGTCTACACACTTAAGGTTCGGTGACGCTAGGGTTGTAGAGATATGAATATGCAGTAACCCGAAAGTTGTTCAGAGTCCCGGATGAGATCCTGGACGTCATGAGGAGTTCCGGAATGGTCCGGAGGTGAAGAATTATATATAGGAAGTGCAGTTTCGGTCATCGGGAGAGTTTCGGGGGTCACCGGTATTGTACTGGGACCACCGGAAGGGTCCCGGGGGTCCACCGGGTGGGGCCACCCATCCCGGAGGGCCCCATGGGCTAAGTGGGGAGGGGAACCAGCCCATAGTGGGCTGGTGCGCCCCCCTTGGCCCACCCCATGCGCCTAGGGTTGGGAGCCCTAGGGTGGGGGGCGCCCCACCTGGCTTGGGGGGCACTCCACCCCTTGGCCGCCGCCCCCCCTAGGAGATCCCATCTCCTAGTGCCGGCGCACCCCCTAGGGGGCCTATATAAAGGGGGGGAGGGAGGGGTAGCCGCACCCTTGAGTCTTGGCGCCTCCCTCTCCCCTGCTACACCTCTCCCTCTCATAGTAGAACGGCGAAGCCCTGCTGCGGTGACCCCTGCATCCACCACCACGCCATCGTGCTGCTGGATCTTCATCAACCTCTCCTCCCCCCTTGCTGGATCAAGAAGGAGGAGACATCACGCTGACCGTATGTGTGTTGAACGCGGAGGTGCCGTCCGTTCGGCGCTAGGATCTCCGGTGATTTGGATCACGTCGAGTACGACTTCCTCATCCCCGTTCTTTGAACGCTTCCGCGCGTGATCTACAAAGGTATGTAGATGCAATCCGATCACTCGTTGCTAGATGAACTCATAGATGGATCTTGGTGAAACCGTAGGAAAATTTTTGTTTTCTGCAACGTTCCCCAACAATATGATACTGTAAGAATTCTGCAAATGAATGCAGACTATGAGAACAAAGGGATTCTCCCACGGACATGTACCTGTGACAGCATTAAGGTGCGAGGGAAGGGGAAGAGGTCATATGCATTCTCAGAAGATTTTGAAGATAAATCAGTTTAGAAGACATTGACCTCATCGTGCAAAGACATTCACTCATAGATAAGGAGTTGGTTCCAGATTTGTACGAATCCACGAATCAGTACAACTGAGGAATCTAACTACTTTGTGAAGCATAAGTGAATATACTAGGCATATTATGAGATGCAGTATGAAGTGGATCCAACATGTGTGAACAAAAACCACTTGTGGTAGAAAGTGACGAATCTGTAGGATCAAAGGGGCCGTAAACAGGAGGTTTTTATTTACCACACAAGGAACTGCTAGACGGAGTGGAAGAGGAGACTGAGCAGTTCGATCGTCCGTGCCCTAACTTGGCGACGGAGGACACCTACGGCGATGGCGGAGAAGACGATGTTCGCGGTCGGCGTGAAGACGGCGTCGGAGAGGTTGCGGCAGCTAAGCGCTTCGCCGCCGGCGTCGTCGAGGGCTAGCGGTGGCGCTAGGGTTCGTGCGAGAGTGGAAGAAGAGATAATTACTGTGGTGTGGCGTGTATTTATAGGGACATGGGCGGCTCAGTGTTATTACACAGGTGCCCCTGGCGATTCACATCTGAGGAACATGTGGCCATCATGCAGCATATCGAAGGTTGTTCCACGTCCCACGCACGCCTAGATTGTCGGGTGGTCGTTCCCACTTCTCCGGGTTTCAGGTGAAGGAATTAGCATTGAAAGCGGACTTAATGTTTGTCTCTGTATCTTCTGCTGACAAGGACGCATAGAAGACATTTGACAGTTTCAAGAGAATGCATATGATTTGAAGAGATAGAGTTTGAGATAGAAAGCATAGAGAGGTTAGGGTCCGATCACACTCACTTAGTTCAAAAGATTCAACAAGAAGACATAGCTATAAGTGAATGCTGTAGAGGACAGAACACTAGTATATATATAATCAACATAGTGAAGATAATCATGAAGACATGTTGAGATTGAAGCCAGACCAAATGTGAAGACATAGCAAATGTAACACCATGAGTGAAACACTTCAAACAGAACATTTGGTGGTGGCGTTACCCACCGTATAGGAAGTATTAGACCCAGACACGGCGCACAATTATCGTGGCGCTCCGAAGTCAAATTCCTCATTAATGTATTCACACTTAGAATGCATGTCTTCATTGATTGAAGATATACTTTACTTCGTGTGTTGCACATCTAAGTCATCAATATGCATAAGTGTTAGGATGTGTGCCTGATCACAGGACATTTTAGGATTCCAAGATATTTAGCTCACACCGTAACTTGCAAAATCTCTTCTCATCCAAGGGCTTGGTGAAGATATCTGCCAATTGCTCTACAGTGTTGACGTGTATGATATCAATATCTTCCTTCACAACATGATCTCTGAGAAAGTGATGACGAATCTCAATGTGCTTTGTCTTCGAGTGCTGAACTGGGTTGTTGGCAATCTTGATGGCGCTTTCGTTGTCGCAGTAGAGTGGCACTTGCTTCAGATGAATGCCATAGTCTTTGAGTGTTTGCTTCATCCACAGAAGCTGAGCGCAGCAAGATCCAGCAGCAATGTATTCAGATTTAGCAGTGGAGAGAGATACACAGTTCTGCTTCTTTGAAGACCAACATACAAGTGATCGTCCCAGAAAATGACATGTGCCTGATGTAGACTTACGATCCACCTTGTCACCGGCATAATCAGCATCTGAGAATCCAACTAGATCAAACTCTGAGCCCTTTGGATACCATAATCCTAGAGTTGGGGTGTAAGCCAAATATCGAAGAATTCGCTTCACAGCTAAGTGATGCGATTCCTTTGGTGCCGCTTGGAATCGAGCACACATGCAAACACTAAGCATAATATCTGGCCTAGATGCACATAGATAAAGTAAAGAACCAGTCATGGAGCGGTATACCTTTTGATCGAACTCTTTACCATTGTCGTCGGGACCCAGATGATGTTTGGCTGGCATTGGCGTCGTGAAGCCTTTGCAGTCTTGCATACCGAGCTTCTTCAGGCAACCTTTGAGATACTTCTCTTGAGATATAAAGATGCCATTGCGTTGCTGTCGTATTTGAAGACCAAGGAAGAACTTCAGCTCTCCCATCATGGACATCTGGTATTGATCTTGCATCATATATCCAAATTCTTCACTATATTTCTGATTAGTGCAGCCGAAGATAATGTCATCCACATATATTTGGCACACAAACAGTTCACCATCATATGTCTTCGTGAAGAGAGTGGGGTCGAGGGAACCAGGTGTGAAGCCTTTGCTCTTCAGGAAGTGTTTGAGTGTGTCATACCAAGCCCGAGGGGCTTGTTTGAGGCCATACAGTGCCTTGTTGAGCTTGACCATGTCAGGATGTTTTGGATCTTCAAAGCCAGGCGGTTGTGCAACATACACTTCTTCAATCTTGCCATTGAGAAATGCGCTCTTCACATCCATTTGATATAGAAGTATGTTATGATGATTTGCATAGGCCAGCAGTATGCGTATGGCTTCAAGTCGAGCCACGGGAGCAAATGTTTCATCGAAGTCAATCCCTTCCACTTGAGTATATCCTTGAGCAACGAGACGAGCTTTGTTTCTGACAACTTGACCATGCTCATCTTGCTTGTTGCGGTATATCCATTTGGTGCCTATTATATTGTGCTTCCGAGGATCAGGACGCTTAACCAGTTCCCATACATTATTCAGCTCAAACTATTGAAGCTCTTCTTGCATAGCTTGAATCCATTCAGGTTCCATGAAGGCTTCTTCAACTTTCTTGGGTTCTGTTATTGATACGAATGCGAAGTGCCCACAGAAATTTGCTAGCTGTGTTGCCCTTGAACGAGTGAGCGGACCGGGTGCATTGATGCTATCAATTATTCTCTCAATCTGCACTTCATTTGCAACACGAGGATGTACAGGGCGAAGATTTTGTTCTTGCTGATCATTGACATTGTTAGAGGGATTGTCTTCAGGCTAAGCATTGTCTTCAGGTTGATCAGGTGCGGAGATGATAAGTTCCTCTTCAGGTTGAGCTTCAGAGGGTATGATTTCTCCAGTTCCCATAAGTTTGATTGATTCACTGGATGGAACTTCATCTAGCACATTTGGCAGGTGCTCTCTTTGTGAACCGTTAGTCTCATCGAACCGCACATCCACTGTTTCAACCACTTTATAATGAAAGAGATTGAAGACTCTGTAGGAGTGCGAATCCTTTCCATATCCAAGCATAAAACCCTCATGTGCTTTCGGTGCAAATTTTGAAGTGTGATGTGGATCCTTGATCCAGCACCTGGCGCCAAATACTCTGAAGTAACTGACATTTGGCTTCTTGCCAGTAAGGAGCTCATAAGATGTCTTGTTCAGAAGCTTGTGAAGATAAACACGATTGATTGTATGGCATGCGATATCAATGGCTTCAGGCCAGAATTTTCTTGGAGTCTTGTATTCATCAAGCATCGTTCGGGCCATCTCAATGAGTGTTCTGTTCTTGCGTTCGACGACGCCATTCTGCTGTGGCGTGTACGGAGCTGAGAATTCATGTGTGATGCCCAAAGTATCAAGATATGTATCAAGGTCAGTGTTCTTGAATTCAGTGCCATTGTCACTTCTGATGTGCTTTATCTTGGCGTCATAGTTGTTCATTGCTCGATTGGCGAAGCGTCTGAAGACATCCTGCACTTCAGTCTTGTAGAGGATTATGTGCACCCAAGTATATCTAGAATAATCATCAACAATGACAAAGTCATAGAGACAAGCAGTAGTAGTAAGAGTTGAGTAATGAGTGGGACCGAAAAGATCCATGTGGAGCAGTTCGAAGGGTCGAGTTGTTGTCATGATTGTCTTCGAGGGATGCTTTGCCCTCGTCATCTTTCCTGCTTCACAGGCACCGCATAAGTGATCTTTCTTGAACTTGACGCCCTCGATGCCTATGACATGCTTCTTCTTTGCAAGGGTGTGGAGGTTCCTCATGCCAGCATGCCCTAGCCTCCGATGCCAGAGCCAGCATTCTGAAGCTTTTGCCAGAAGACATACGGCAAGTTGTGGTCCTACTAAGAAATCTACCACATACAAATCATCTTTCCTATACCCTTCAAACACTAGAGACTTGTCAGATTCCATTAGAACAAGGCAACGATATTTTCCAAACATCACGATCATGTTTAAATCGCAAAGCATTGAGACAGACATTAAGTTGAAACCAAGGGATTCAACAAGCATGACTTTATCCATGTGTTGATCCTTTGAGATTGTAACTCTACCTAGACCCAATACCTTACTTTTACCAGTGTCAGCAAATGTGATGTGACTCTTGTCGGATGGACGTAAGGTTGAGTCCATAAGAAGGCTTCTCTTGCCAGTCATGTGATTGGTACACCCACTATCAATAATCCATTCTGAAGCTGCTGGTGTCGTACCCTATAGTGCAGTTAGGGGGATAGGCTTCAGGAAGAGAATTGTGAAGCAAAAACATTTGACGAACTAGTGGGTTATGAAAGCTTAGATCGAGATTTGGACTGATAGGGTGAGTAGCAAGCGATTCAGGAACGAAGTACATAATAAGACCATTTGGGCATTTGATCTTGCGCCCTACAAGATGTTTAAGGTCCCCAGCAATAGCGTCAGACGATTTTGGTTTTCTGCTGGAGACCCTTCCCTGCAAAAGAGAGTTAAGCTTTCTTAGCCACCCACATCTTCAAGGGTGGCTTTGAAGCAATGAGTCTAAGTGTAGCATCTGAGAACTTTGGCTTTGAAGCCCTAGCAAAAAGTCTTGCAGGAGGACAATAGTATTCATAAGAATAAGTAGAATAGTTCTTGGTCTTATGAACATGGCGGTTTGATGAACCGCGCTCATATTCATAGGCCTGAGTATGGCTTCCCTGCAAAACATTTGCATTAGTTTGACTCCGGTGAGTCCTCTGTCTGTGTGAAGCCTTTGGACCGTATGAAGCCTGTGGTCTGGGGTTTGTCTTCTTCACCTGTGGTGTCATGATGACATTCACAGGAAGATTCTCCAAACACTTTTTGGGCATCCAGATCTTCTTCATAGGCGGTCCATTCCTGCAGTTAGTACCAATATACCTGGCAAACACTTCACCATTCTGATTCTTAAACAGTTTATAGTTTGCATCAAAGGATTCATCAATGACAATGGGGTTAGCACAAGTTAAGCCAGATAGAGTGGATGGATCTGCTGAAGGTTCCTTTGCAGCAAGCCATGTGGTTTTGGGGTACTGCTCAGGTTTCCAGTAAGAGCCATCAGCATTCATTTTCCTTACGAACCCAACACCCTCTTTCCTAGGGTTTCGGTTCAGGATCTGCCTTTTGAGGACATCACATAGTGTTTGATGCCCTTTGAGACTTTTGTACATCCCTGTTTCAAGCAATGTCTTCAACCTAGCATTCTCATCAGCAATAGCAGTGGTATCCTCAGCAGAGGGGTTAGTTCCCACATCAACAGTTGAAGATATTGCAACAGTAGCAGCAGTAGAACATTCACCAACAGAAGTAGCATTATCACGCTCGATGCATTTAAGACATGGTGGTTCAAAACCTTCCTGAGCTGAACTGATCTGTTCGGCGCGAAGCGACTCGTTTTCTTTTTGAAGATCTTCATGAGCCGCTCTCAATTTCTCAAGATCTTACTTCCTTTGAAGATAATCATAGGAAAGCCTTTCATGAGCTGTTGAGAGCGTTTCATGACGACTTTCAAGTTCCTCATACTTAACGTGAAGATTTTTTATGTCTTCAATTAAGGACTGAGATCGAGTCATTTCAGCGTCTAACAGATCATCGCTTTTGTCTAACAGTTTTTGAATGTGTTCCATGGTTTTCTGTTGTTCAGTTACAATTTTAGCCAGTGTTTTGTAGCTGGGTTTGGAACCACAATCAGAGTCATCGTCACTAGACGTTTAATAGTGAGTAGTGCGTGTGTTTACCTTGGCACCGCGTGCCATGAAGCAGTAGGTAGGAGCGGAGTAGTCCTTGTCATTTGCATCGGTGTCGGTGATGGAGTCATTGTCTTCAGTGTTGAAGATGGACTTGGCAACGTATGTTGTAGCCAGACTCGCAACGCCAGAATCGGACTCCTCCTCAGACTCCACCTCCGCCTCCTCAGAAGCGGACTCCTCCTCTGAATCCATTTCCTTGCCAACAAACGCATGTGCCTTGCCAGATGAGCTCTTCTTGTGTGATGAAGACTTTGAGGAGGACTTGGAAGAAGACTTTGAGTATTTATTCTTCTTCTTGTCATCAGAATCATACTCCTTACTCTTCTTTTTCTTCTTGTTCTCAATGTCCCACTGCGGACACTCAGAGATGTAGTGGCCAGGTTTCTTGCACTTGTGGCATGTTTTCTTCTTGTAGTCATGAGCAGAAGCTTCATCATTCCTTGAGCTTGATCGTGAAGACTTTCTGAAGCCTTTCTTCTTGGTGAATTTTTGGAACTTCTTCACAAGCATAGCAAGCTCCTTTCCAATGTCTTCAGGATCATCAGAACTGCTATCAGGTTCTTCTTCAGATGAGGAGACAGCTTTTGCCTTCAAGGCACGAGTTCGCCCATAGTTGGGACCGTAGATATCTCTTTTCTCAGAAAGCTGAAACTCATGTGTGTTGAGCCTCTCAAGTATGTCAGATGGATCGAGTGTCTTGAAATCAGGACGTTCTTGAATCATCAGGGCTAGGGTGTCAAATGAACTATCAAGTGATCTCAGGAGTGTCTTGACGACTTCATGCTTGGTGATCTCAGTAGCGCCGAGGGCTTGAAGCTCATTTGTGATGTCAGTGAGTCGATCAAACGTGAGCTGGACATTCTCATTGTCATTTCTCTTGAAGCGGTTGAAGAGGTTGCGAAGGACACTGATTCTCTGATCTCTCTGGGTTGAGACGCCTTCGTTGACCTTGGAGAGCCAGTCCCAGACTAGCTTAGATGTTTCCAAAGCACTCACGCGACCATACTGTCCTTTGGTCAGATGATCACATATGATATTCTTGGCTGTAGAGTCCAGTTGAACGAACTTCTTGACGTCAGCAGCAGTGACACCTTCTCCAGCCTTGGGAACGCCGTTCTTGACGACATACCATAGGTCGACGTCAATGGCTTCAAGATGCATGCGCATCTTATTCTTCCAGTAGGGATATTCAGTTCCATCGAAGACGGGGCACGCAGCGGAGACTTTAATTATCCCTGCAGTCGACATAGCTAAAACTCCAGGTGGTTAAACCGAATCACACAGAACAAGGGAGTACCTTGCTCTGATACCAATTGAAAGTGCGTTATATCGACTAGAGGGGGGTGAATAGGCGATTTTTATGAAAGTCTTCAAAACGTGGAAGTTTCAAAGATAAACGATAGAAATAAACCTATTACCATGCAGCGGAAGGTAGACTACACTAGGCAAACCATAGTCAAGTATTCAATGAAGTGAAAGCACAATGACTAATAGCAGCTAGGTAGTAAGGATCAGGTAGGAAGATATTATGAAGCCAATCAGAACAAGCAGTCACTCAGTGAAGACAAAAGATAGTGCAATCATACAATGACTTCACAAGGACCAACAGTAAGTAAAGGGAAGGGAAGGATGAAACCAGTGACTCATTGAAGACAATGATTTGTTGGATCAGTTCCAGTTGCTGTGACAACTGTACGTCTGGTTAGGGCGGCTAGGTATTTAAACCTGAGGACACACAGTCCCGGACACCCAGTCCTGAACACGCAGCTCAGGACACCCAGTCCTCACCGTATTCCCCTTGAGCTAAGGTCACACAGACCTCGCCCAATCACTCTGGTAAGTCTTCAAGGTAGACTCCCAAACCTTCACAGACTTTGTTCACCGGCGATCCACAATGACTCTTGGATGCTCAGAACGCGACGCCTAACCGGCTGGAGGATTCACAGTCCTCAAGTGTAATAAGTCTTCAGATCACACAGACAGAAAGACTTAAGTGATGCCTAACACTCTTTGGCTCTGGGTGGTTAGGGCTTTATCCTCGCAAGGAATTCTCTCTCAAAGGCTTCGAGGTGGGTTGCTCTCAAACGACAAAAGCCGTACTCTAACTCTGAGCAGCCAACTGTTTATGGTTGTAGGGGGTGGGCTATTTATAGCCACTAGGCAACCCAACCTGATTTGTCCGAAATGACCCTGGGTCACTAAGGAACTGACACGTGTTCCAACGGTCAGATTTCAAACACACACGGCAACTTTACTTGGGCTACAAGCAAAGCTGACTTGTCCGACTCTGGACAAGATTTGCTCTCATAGTCTTCACTTGAAGACATAGGTATTGGTTAAGCATCACTTCAGTCATTCTGACTGGTTCTCTTGGACCCCACTTAACAGTACGGTGGTTCCTATGACTCAATAAAGAAGAAAAAGAACTATGAAAGATCTGAGTCTTCGAGCTCCATAGGCTTCATGCGATGTCTTCTCTTGTCATAGTCTTCAATGTGAATATCTTCACATACCATCTTTGACATCAATGTCTTCATACATTTTTAGGGGTCATCTCTGGTAGGAAAACCGAATCAATGAGGGACTTCTACCTGTGTTATCCTGCAATTCTCACAAACATATTAGTCCCTCAACTAGGTTTGTCGTCAATACTCCAAAACCAACTAGGGGTGGCACTAGATGCACTTACATTCCTACTCATAGGATTTAAGATACATGTCATCTCATTTTCTATAATTTTCCTACCCTATGAAAGGGGGCACCTGATGCACTTATCCCTCTGTAAAGAAATATAAGAGAGTTTAGATCACTAAAGTAAGGATCTAAATGCTCTTATATTTGTTTACGGAGGGAGTACTTGACATCATCGGCCTACAAGGAGCGGTTTGGTAGCCTTACCTCTTCGTCCGTGGCATTTATTGTGTGGAAAGAAACACATCTCCCCCCCTTAAGTTGTTTGCTTGGCTAGTCAAAACAGTGTCTATACGACAGATAGATTACATTGGCGGGGATGGCCAAACATGATCTTTGTCCCCTTTGCAAAAAAGTCTATGTCATCCGCCCATCTACTTTCCCTGAGTTTGGGCGGAGCTCATCAATTGGCTTGGCCTTCATGATATTTTGCCTATGCAATGAAGACACACTACCTCGATGAAAGCTTGGTGGATTGATACTATGAGCAAGAAAAGTGGTCATAAGGGCTCTTGTCCGCTTAATGATAGTGGTTTAGTGGGAGATTTAGAAGGAGCGCAACGTAAAGGTATTCCAAAACATTGTCACCTCACTACGGTGATTGTTGGTTAGATGAAAGACGAGGCCTCGCTTTGGATCATTGCAAGCGCAAGACATTTGAGTGATGTAATGTCATTAGAGTATTTTGCTTGTTTCCCTCCTTTGTGGGATAATATCTAAACCTTCTCTCTTTGTTAACGAAAATGCAAGCCATTTGCCTTGTTTCAAAGAGAGAGTAAAAAGCTACGACTCAGGTTTTGATCCACATGTAACATGGTACGTGTAATTGTTCAGTTAACGCCGAATCACTGACCTAACACTCGTGCTCTCTTTCAGAAAACCTAACCCTTCAAGATTGTACGATATGGTGTTGTGCGTGTGTGCAGATCCATTAATCCAACATCTAAAACAAATGCGTTTGCGTAGTAGATCCACGGATCGTAGTGGACTGACACTATGAGCAAAAGAAGTGGTTAGAAGGACCCATGACTCCCTGATGAGCTAGTTTAGTGTGAGATTTGGAAGGGGTGCAACACAAGGGTATTCCGAGACATTAACACTCCCACTATGGTGATTGTTGCTTAGATCAAAGGTGAGGACCGACTTCAGGTCAACGCGGGTGCGAAGGCATTTAAGTAATGCAATTTCTTTGTTCCCTTGCTTTGCAGGATAATGTCTAAAATCGACTCTCTTTAATTAATAATGAACATGATAGTGAGTCATTTGCCCTCTTTCATCAATCAAAGAGAGAAAAAGACCGCGGCTCGGTTTCGATCGACGCGTAACACGGTGCGTGTAATTGCTCACTTAACGCCAAATCACTGACCTAACACCCATGCTCTTTTCTCAGAAAACCTAACCCGTCAAGGATTCCACGGTACGGTGACGTGCGTGTGTGCGGATCCATTAATCCATCACCCCCGAAAGGAAAAAAAAATGCGCCTGCGTGGTAGATCCACGGAGCCGATCGACAAGCCGGAAAGGGACGCCGGCGTTGGGCGACAGGGGAAAGAGGGCGAAAAGAGATGGGCATTACGCATATGTTTAACAAACTCCATGTCATGTCGCGTTAGTGCTCCTCCATCCATCGGCAGTTTTCAGGTTGCTGTCTGCTGCCCAAAAGGCGCCAAACCGAACCCCGCTCAATCGGCCATTGGCAGCGACGCTCAAGATAGCAGCACCAGCAATGCTTAATTAGAAACCTGTATTTGTGTCCAATTAGCAATTTCAGCGTGGCAGCCGCTAATTGAAAAAGATCTCAGCTTGCTTTGCTGCTGGTGCTCAAGATCGGTGCGCCCAGATCAAGATCGGCCACCATCACATGTGATCAGTTGGGTCGCTGTGCGTCAAGATTTGAGATGCGTCGCCCCAGGGCCGCTTTGGGCGCCGGAGATTAATTTGGGAATGCTGGTGTGGTAGCAGCACCGTTGCATAGTTTATGCGCCAGTACGCAAACTGCCGGCCGCGCCAGGGACTGTGGACCAAGTGTCAGCATCGGTGCTAATGACGTGTAGGTTAATTTTCTTGAGACAACAATCACGTGGAGGGTTACTGTGTTGCCAAAGGAAGAATGTTTGGTTGGTATCCAAGATGTATGTATAACTTTTATGTTGTTGTGAACAAAAGTATATGGCCTGCGTTTGATGGACTGACTGCCAGCAAAACGAACCGACATTGATCAAATAGTTTGTTGAAAAATTTGTTATTAGTAATATGCTTGGAGTCGAACAAGCACGCTCAATATATACAAACGCTCGTCCGGAATTACTCGTCGCTTAAATGGATGTATCTAGCACTGAAATATGACTAGGTACATCCATTTCAGCAATAACTAATTTCTTATGAAGGTAGTATACTCTTTCGGTAAAATATACTTGGAATGCCACTTTACAAACCAACAAAAATAGACTTGGAGTTCAACTGTTCTGTTAATAAATGGCTAGCTGTAAACAATGTCTATGGAGTAATATTCCTTTGGGCATAATTCCACATACTGCAGAAGAAGAATAAGCCCGAAATGCATTCTTATGTTTTTGTGGGTTTAAGGTTTACATAGTTGTCTTTCTCGCTCTTCGAACCCATGTACCAGTGGTGCATGATTAGTCCATTTCGTGCTGGAGTCGACGATGGCGGTGCCTTCGGGTGTCGCTCACCTCCATGGAGGCATTGTTTGATGGAGCTGCAAGGCTGCGACACTTCCTCCTTATTTGTAGTCTTCGGGGAAAACCTCATATCCTTTTGGATCCTTCGATGGTGGCGCTTCGAGCGTCGCCCCCTTCATTGAATGCTCTTCTTCTCTGTTCGTGCCGACGGTGTCAGAGTTTACCTTTTAGCGATCTTAGTGGTGGGTGTGCACAATGAATCAATCTGAGTGTGGACTTAGCTCCTTGATACCCTTCGACTTCACCAGCAGTGCCGTTGTTGTGTTGTAGCCTCGGTCGCGTCTGGCTCTTCGTCTGGATGTGGACTCGGTTGCTTGTTGCCCTTCGGTTGTGCCAATAGCCTTGAAACTGAAGGAAATATACCCTAGAGGCAATAATAAAGTTATTATTTATTTCCTTATATCATGATAAATGTTTATTATTCATGCTAGAATTGTATTAACCGGAAACATCATACATGTGTGAATACATAGACAAACAGAGTGTCACTAGTATGCCTCTACTTGACTAGCTCGTTAATCGAAGATGGTTATGTTTCCTAACCATGAACAAAAGAGTTGTTATTTGATTAACGGGATCACATCATTAGAAGAATGATGTGATTGACATGACCCATTCCATTAGCTTAGCACCCGATCGTTTAGTATGTTGCTATTGCTTTCTTCATGACTTATACATGTTCCTATGACTATGAGATTATGCAACTCCCGTTTGCCGAAGGAACACTTTGTGTGCTACCAAACGTCACAACGTAACTGGGTGATTATAAAGGAGCTCTACAGGTGTCTCCAAAGGTACATGTTGGGTTGGCGTATTTCGAGATTAGGATTTGTCACTCCGGTTGTCGGAGAGGTATCTCTGGGCCCTCTCGGTAATGCACATCACATAAGCCTTGCAAGCATTGCAACTAATGAGTTAGTTACGAGATGATGTATTACGGAATGAGTAAAGAGACTTGCCGGTAACGAGATTGAACTAGGTATTGAGATACCGACGATCGAATCTCGGGTAAGTAACATACCGATGACAAAGGGAACAACGTATGTTGTTATGCGGTCTGACCGATAAAGATCTTCGTAGAATATGTGGGAGCCAATATGAGCATCCAGGTTCCGCTATTGGTTATTGACCAGAGACGTGTCTCAGTCATGTCTACATTGTTCTCGAACCCGTAGGGTCCGCACGCTTAAGGTTTCGATGACAGTTATATTATGAGTTTATGAGTTTTGATGTACCGAAGGAGTTCGGAGTCCCAGATGAGATCAGGGACATGACGAGGAGTCTCGAAATGGTCGAGACGTAAAGATCGATATATTGGACGACTATATTCAGACATCGGAAAGGTTCCGAGTGATTCGGGTATTTTCGGAGGTACCGGGGAGTTACGAGAATACGAGGAAGAAGCAATGGGCCTTAATGGGCCTTAGTGGAAAGGACCAGGAGGTGGCGCGCGCCCCTCCCAAGCCCAGTCCGAATTGGACAAGGGGTTTGGGGCGCGGCCCCTCTCTCCCTTCCTTCCCCTCTTCCCCCCTTTCCCCCCTTCTCCTAGTTGGACTAGGAATGGAGGAAACCTACTCCAACTAGGAGTAGGAATCCTACTCCCTGGCGCGCCCCTCCTAGGGCCGGCCTCCTCCCCCTTGCTCCTTTATATACGGGGGCAAGGGGGCACCTCTAGACACACAAGTTGATCTTCGTGATCGTTCTCTTAGCCGTGTGCGGTGCCCCCTTCCACCATAATCCTCGATAATATTGTAGCGGTGCTTAGGCGAAGCCCTGCGACGGTAGAACATCAAGATCGTCACCACGCCGTCGTGCTGACGGAACTCTTCCCCGACACTTTGCTGGATCGGAGTCCGGGGATCGTCATCGAGCTGAACATGTGCTAGAACTCGGAGGTGTCGTAGTTTCGGTGCTTGATCGGTCGGGCCGTGAAGACGTACGACTACATCAACCGCGTTGTCATAACGCTTCCGCTGTCGGTCTACAAGGGTACGTAGATCACACTCTCCCCTCTCGTTGCTATGCATCATCATGATCTTTCGTGTGCGTAGGATTTTTTTAAAATTACTACGTTCCCCAACAGAGACATCATGGTTGGTCTCGGTTGATTGCCGCTCTTCGTCTATGGTGATGGTGTTCCTTGTGCAACCTCTTGTTCGTGGGGACATGGAAAATGATGGCACTATGCTTCTTTTTTCTTTTCGACGCTTGCCCTGTTCTATCCTCGACCTAGCTTTTCTCTTCTACATTCTCTTTTGTTGTGATCATTGGTGTGACCTAATTCTTCTCATTCATGTTTTCCCCAATAATTTCCCTGCTCCTCTTCTTAATGATGGAAGTAGTGCTGATACATCTCGTCGAGAGAAATGTGTTGAACTATCGAGGAGTTATACCATATGAATGGATATGTAAATTCGCAGGGGCACACACCTGCGAAAATACCTGCTGCCATCCATCTGCATCGTGATCCGTGCACATGCTTAGACAGAAAATGGTTGAAAATGGATGGAAATTGTTAATTCTCTGAATATGAAACAGTATACGTGTTTATTCTGTACAAATACGACTGTCTACCTGTCTGTATCCTACACCCACCGTTCTATTACGAAGCCTGTTCCACGAGTTCCGGCCACTGTGCATCTTCTTTCTTCCTTCATCCTCACCTTGTTCTTATGTTATTTCATTTCTGCGCTTTCTACTCTTCTTTTATATTCCTTTCCCTTCTGTACAATGCTTTCGTTTACGTGATCTCGATTCATCCGTTTGTGTTGTTCTTTTTGTTGTTTTTGATGCATCATTTTTCCCATGCAAACTCGCTACTGTTATTTTCCCAACCTTTTTTGTTCTCTTGCCTCAAATATATATCCTTCTATTCTTCAATAGTCATCCTTCTACTGTCAAATATTGATTTGTGAAAACAATTTGCTATCTCTTGAGCACTGCGTTGGTTTTCCCCGAAGAGGAAGGGATGATGCAGCAAAGTAGCGTAAGTATTTCCCTTAGTTTTTGAGAACCAAGGTATCAATCCAGTAGGAGGCTACGCGCGAGTCCCTCGCACCTGCACAAAACAAATAAATCCTCGCAACCAACGCAAATAGGGCCACTTACGAGAGTGAGATCTGATAGATATGATAAGATAATACTTTTGGTATTTTTATGATAAAATATGCAAAGTAAAATAAAGGCAAAGTAAATAACTAAGTAGTAGGAGATTAATATGATAAAGATAGACCCGGGGGCCATAGGTTTCACTAGTGGCTTCTCTCGAGAGCATAAGTATTCTACGGTGGGTGAACAAATTACTATTGAGCAATTGACATAATTGAGCATAGTTATGAGAATATCTAGGTATGATTATGTATATAGGCATCACGTCCGAGACAAGTAGACCGACTCCTGCCTGCATCTACTACTATTACTCCACTCATCGACCGCTGTTCAGCATGCATCTAGAGTATTAAGTTAAAAACAGAGTAACGCCTTAAGCAAGATGACATGATATAGAGGGATAGACTCATGCAATATGAAGAAAACCCCATCTTGTTATCCTCGATGGCAACAATACAATACGTGCCTTGCTGCCCTTACTGTCACCGGGAAAGGACACCGCAAGATTGAACCCAAAGCTAAGCACTTATTGTTGGAGAACGTTGCAGAAAACAAAAATTTTCCTACGGTTTCACCAAGATCCATCTAGGAGTTCATCTAGCAACGAGTGATTGGATTGCATCTACATACCTTTGTAGATCACGCGCGAAAGCGTTCAAAGAACGGGGATGAGGAAGGCGTACTCGACGTGATCCAAATCACCGGAGATCCTAGCGCCGAACGGACGGCACCTCTGCGTTCAACACATGTACGGTCAGCGTAACGTCTCCTTCTTCTTGATCCAGCAAGGGGGAAGGAGAGGTTGAGCGAGATGGCTCCAGCAGCAGCACGACGGCGTGGTGTTGATGGAGCTGCAGTACTCCGGCAGGGCTTCGCCAAGCACTATGGGGGAGGAGGATGTGTTGGAGAGGGAGAGGGAGGCACCAAAGATCAAGGTAAGAAGTCCTCCATCTCCCCACTATATATAGAAGGGCCAAGGGGGGGGGCGCCGGCCCTAGGAGATCTAATCTCCTAGGGTGGTGCGGCCAAGGGGAGGAATCCCTCCTCCCCAAGGCACCTAGGAGGTGCCTTCCCCTCCTAGGACTCTTCCTCCTTGAAACCCTAGGCGCATGGGCCTCTTGGGGCTGGTGCCCTTGGCCCATGTAGGCCAAGGCGCACCCCCTACAGCCCATGTGGCCCCCCGGGACAGGTGGCCCCACCCGGTGGACCCCCGGGACCCTTCCGGTGGTCCCGGTACAATACCGGTGACCCCAAAACTTGTCCCGATGGCCGAAATAGGACTTCCCATATATAAATCTTTACCTCCGGACCATTCCGGAACTCCTCGTGACGTCCGGGATCTCATCCGGGACTCCGAACAACATTCGGGTTACTGCATATACATATCCCTACAACCCTAGCGTCACCGAACCATAAGTGTGTAGACCCTACGGGTTCAGGAGACATGTAGACATGACCGAGATCGCTCTCCGGTCAATAACCAACAGCGGGATCTGGATACCCATGTTGGCTCCCACATGCTCCTTGATGATCTCATCGGATGAACCACGATGTCGAGGATTCAAGCAACCCCGTATACAATTCCCTTTGTCAATCGGTATGTTACTTGCCCGAGATTCGATCGTCGGTATCCCAATACCTCGTTCAATCTCGTTACCGGCAAGTCACTTTACTCGTACCGTAATGCATGATCCCGTGACCAGACACTTGGTCACTTTGAGCTCATTATGATGATGCATTACTGAGTGGGCCCAGTGATACCTCTCCGTCATACGGAGTGACAAATCCCAGTCTTAATCCGTGTCAACCCAACTGACACTTTCAGAGATACCCGTAGTATACCTTTATAGTCACCCAGTTACGTTGTGACGTTTGGCACACCCAAAGCACTCCTACGGTATCCGGGAGTTACACGATCTCATGGTCTAAGGAAAAGATACTTGACATTGGAAAACTCTAGCAAATGAACTATACGATCTTATGCTATGTTTAGGATTGGGTCTTGTCCATCACATCATTCTCCTAATGATGTGATCTCGTTATCAATGACATCCAATGTCCATAGTCAGGAAACCATGACTATCTGTTGATCAACGAGCTAGTCAACTAGAGGCTTACTAGGGACATATTTGTGTCTATTATTCACACATGTATTACGATTTCCGGATAACACAATTATAGCATGAATAAAGACAATTATCATGAACAAGGAAATATAATAATAATGCTTTTATTATTGCCTCTAGGGCATATTTCCAACACTTATCCCATTGCAAGAAAGATCAATCTAGTAGGCCAAACCAAACTGATAATTCGAAGAGACTTGCAAAGATAACCAATCATACATAAAAGAATTCAGAGAAGATTCAAATATTATTCATAGATAGACTTGATCATAAACCCACAATTCATCGGTCTCAACAAACACACCGCAAAAAGAAGATTATATCAAATAGATCTCCACAAGAGAGGGTGAGAACATTGTATGAGGTCCAAAAAGAGAGAAGAAGCCATCTAGCTACTAACTATGGACCCGTAGGTCTGAGGTAAACTACTCACACTTCATCGGAGAGGCTATGGTGTTGATGTACAAGCCCTCCGTGATCGATGCCCCCTCCGGCGGAGCTCCGGAACAGGCCCCAAGATGGGATCTCGTGGATACAGAAAGTTACGGCGGTGGAATTAGGGTTTTGGCTCCTTTTCTGATCGTTTGGGGGTACGTGGATATATATAGGAGAAAGGAGTACATCGGTGGAGCAACAGGGGGCCCACGAGGGTGGAGGGCGCGCCTGGTGGGGGTGGGCGCGCCCCCCTACCTCGTGGCCTCCTGTTTTCTTTCTTGACGTAGGGTCTCTCTAGTCTTATTCGTTGAGAAAATCACGTTCCCGAAGGTCTCATTCCGTTTGGACTCCGTTTGATATTCCTTTTCTTCGAAACCCTAAACAGGCAAAAAATAGCAATTCTGGGCTGGGCCTCCGGTTAATAGGTTAGTCCCAAAAATAATATAAAAGTGGATAATAAAGCCCAATAATGTCCAAAACAGTAGATAATATAGCATGGAGCAATCAAAAATTATAGATACGTTGGAGACGTATCAAGCATCCCCAAGCTTAATTCCTGCTCGTCCTCGAGTAGTTAAATGATAAAAACAAATTTTTTGATGCGGAGTGCTACTTGGCATAATTTTAATGTAATTCTTCTTAATTGTGGTATGAATATTCAGATCTGAAAGATTCAAGACAAAAGTTCATATTGATAATACTTCAAGCATACTAACAAAACAATTATGTCTTCTCAAAATAACATGGTTAAAGAAAGTTATCCCTACAAAATCATATAGTCTGGCTATGCTCTATCTTCACCACATAAAATATTTAAATCATGCACAACCCCGATGACAAGCCAAGCAATTGTTTCATACTTTTGACATTCTCAAAACCTTTTCAATCTTCACGCAATACATGAGCGTGAGCCATGAATATAGCACTATAGGTGGAATAGAGTGGTGGTTGTGGAGAAGACAAAAAGGGAGAAGATAGTCTCACATCAACTAGGCGTATCAACGGGCTATGGAGATGCCCATCAATAGATATCAATGTGAGTGAGTAGGAATTGCCATGCAATGGATGCACTAGAGCTATAAGTATATGAAAGCTCAAAAAGAAACTAAGTGGGTGTACATCAACCTTGCTTGCTCATGAAGACCTAGGGCATTTTGAGGAAGCCCATCATTGAAATATACAAGCCAAGTTCTATAATGAAAGATTCCCACTAGTATATGAAAGTGATAACATGAGAGACACTCTACTATGAAGATCATGGTGCTACTTTGAAGCACAAGTGTGGTAAAAGGATAGTAACATTGTCCCTTCTCTCTTTTTCTCTCATTTTTATATTTGGGCCTTTTTTTATGGCCTATTCTATTTTTCATTTTTTTCTTTTTCGTCCGGAGTCTCATCCCGACTTGTGGGGGAATCATAGTCTCCATCATGCTTTCCTCACTAGGACAATGCTCTAATAATGATGATCATCACACTTTTATTTTTCTTACAACTCAACAATTACAACTCGATAGTTAGAACAAAATATGACTTTATGTGAATGCCTCCGGCGGTGTACCGGGATATGCAATGACTCATGAGTGACATGTATGAAAGAATTATGAATGGTGACTTTGCCACAAATACGATGTCGACTACATGATCATGCTAAGCAATATGACAATGATGGAGTGTGTCATAATAAACGGAACGGTGGAAAGTTGCATGGCAATATATCTCGTAATGGCTATGGAAATGCCATAATAGGTAGGTATGGTGGCTGTTTTGAGTAAGGTATATGATGGGTGTATGATACCGGTGAAAGATGCGCGGTATTAGAGAGGCTAGCAAAGGTGGAAGAGTGAGAGTGTGTATAATCCATGGACTCAACATTAGTCATAAAGAACTCATATTCTTATTGCAAAAATCTACAAGTTATCAAAGCAACGTATTACGCGCATGCTCCTAGGGGGATAGATTGGTAGGAAAAGACCATCGCTCATCCCCGACTGCCACTCATAAGGAAGGCAATCAAAAAATAAATCATGCTCCGACTTCATCACATAACGGTTCACCATACGTGCATGCTACGGGAATCACAAACTTCAACACAAGTATTTCTCAAATTCACAACTACTCAACTAGCATGACTTTAATATCACCATCTCCATATCTCAAAACAATTATCAAGTATCAAACTTATCATAGTATTCAACGCACTCATAAAAAAGTTTTATTATTAATCTTGTATACCAAGCATATTAGGATTTTAAGCAGATTACCATGCTATTTAAGACTCTCAAAATAATCTAAGTGAAGCATGAGAGATCAATAGTTTCTATAAAACAAATCCACCACCGTGCTCTAAAAGATATAAGTGAAGTACTAGAGCAAAATTATATAACTCAAAAGATATAAGCGAAGCACATAGAGTATTCTAACAAATTGTTGGGGAACGTTGCAGAAAACAAAAAAATTTCCTACGGTTTCACCAAGATCCATCTAGGAGTTCATCTAGCAACGAGTGATCGGATTGCATCTACATACCTTTGTAGATCACGCGCGGAAGCGTTCAAAGAACGGGGATGAGGAAGGCGTACTCGACGTGATCCAAATCACCGGAGATCCTAGCGCCGAACAGACGGCACCTCCGCGTTGAACACACGTACGGTCAGCGTAACGTCTCCTTCTTCTTGATCCAGCAAGGGGGAAGGAGAGGTTGAGGAAGATGCTCCAACAGCAGCACGACGGCGTGGTGGTGGTGGAGCTGCAGTACTCCGGCAGGGCTTCGCCAAGCACTATGGAGGAGGAGGATGTGTTGGAGAGGGAGGGGATAGGGAGGCACCAAAGGCGTGTTGTGAGAGGCCCTCTTTTCCCCACTATATATAGGGAGTCCAAGGGGGGGGGGGCGCCGGCCCTAGGAGATCCAATCTCCTAGGGGGGTGCGGCCAAAGGGAGGAATCCCTCCTCCCCAAGGCACCTAGGAGGTGCCTTCCCCCTTTGGGACTCTTCCCTTCCTTGAACCCTAGGCGCATGGGCCTCTTGGGGCTGGTGGCCTTGGCCCATATAGGCCAAGGCGCACCCCCTACAGCCCATGTGGCCCCCCGGGGCAGGTGGCCCCACCCGGTGGACCCCCAGGACCCTTCCGGTGGTCCCGGTACAATACCGGTGACCCCGAAACTTGTCCCGATGCCCGAAATAGCACTTCCTATATATAATTCTTTACCTCCGGACCATTCCGGAACTCCTCGTGACGTCCGGGGTCTCATCCGGGACTCCGAACAACATTCGGGTTACTGCATATACATATCCCTACAACCCTAGCGTCACCGAACCTTAAGTGTGTAGACCCTACGGGTTCGGGAGACATGTAGACATGACCGAGATCGCTCTCCGGTCAATAACCAACAGCGGGATCTGGATACCCATGTTGGCTCCCACATGCTCCTCGATGATCTCATCGGATGAACCACGATGTCGAGGATTCAAGCAACCTCACATACAATTCCCTTCGTCAATCGGTATGTTACTTGCCCGAGATCCGATCGTCGGTATCCCAATACCTCGTTCAATCTCGTTACCGGCAAGTCACTTTACTCGTACCGTAATGCATGATCCCGTGACCAGACACTTGGTCACTTTGAGCTCATTATGATGATGCATTACCGAGTGGGCCCAGTGATACCTCTCCGTCATACGGAGTGACAAATCCCAGTCTTGATCCGTGTCAACCCAACAGACACTTTCGGAGATACCCGTAGTATACCTTTATAGTCACCCAGTTACGTTGTGACGTTTGGCACACCCAAAGCACTCCTACGGTATCCGGGAGTTACATGATCTCATGGTCTAAGGAAAAGATACTTGACATTGGAAAACTCTAGCAAACGAACTATACGATCTTATGCTATGTTTAGGATTGGGTCTTGTCCATCACATCATTCTCCTAATGATGTGATCTCGTTATCAATGACATCCAATGTCCATAGTCAGGAAACCATGGCTATCTGTTGATCAACGAGCTAGTCAACTAGAGGCTTACTAGGGACTATGTTGGTGTCTATTATTCACACATGTATTACGATTTCCGGATAACACAATTATAGCATGAATAAAGACAATTATCATGAACAAGAAAATATAATAATAATGCTTTTATTATTGCCTCTAGGGCATATTTCCAACACAAATTATAAATCATGTATGGCTCTTTCAAAAGGTGTGACAGCAAGGATGATTGTGGTAAACTAACAAGAAAAGACTCAAATGATACAAGACGCTCCAAGCAAAACACATAGCATGTGGTAAATAAAAATATAGCTCCAAGTAAAGTTACCGATAGAAGTAGACGAAAGAGGGGATGCCTTCCAGGGCATCCCCAAGCTTTGGCTTTTAGGTGTCCTTAGATTATCTTGGGGTGCCATGGGCATCCGCAAACTCAGGCTCTTGCCACTCCTTGTTCCATAATCCATCAATTTTTTACCCAAAACTTGAGAACTTCACAACACAAAACTTAAAGTAGAAAATCTCGTGAGCTCTGTTAGCGAAAGAAAATAAAAGATCACTTCAAGGTACTGTAATGAACTCATTATTTATTTATATTGGTGTTATACCTACTGTATTCTAACTTTTCTATGGTTTATAAACTATTTTACTAGCCATAGATTCATCAAAATAAGCAAACAACACACGAAAAACAGAATCTGTCAAAAACAGAACAGTCTGTAGTAATCTGTAGCTAACGCAAGATCTGGAACCCCAAAATTTTTAAAATAAATTTCTGGACGTGAGGAATTTATCTATTAATCATCTGCAAAAAGAATTAACTAAATATCACTCTCCAAATAAAAATGACAGCAGTTCTCGTGAGCGCTAAAGTTTCTGTTTTTTACAGCAAGTTTAACAAGACTTTCTCCAAGTCTTCCCAATGGTTCTATTTGGCACAAACACTAATTAAACACAAAAAACACAACCAAAACAGAGGCTAGATAAATTATTTATTACTAAACAGGAACAAAAAGTAAGGAATAAAAATAAAATTGGGTTGCCTCCCAACAAGCGCTATCGTTTAACGCCCCTAGCTAGGCATAACAAGCAAGACTAGGTATTGCCATCTTTGGTATTAGGAAAGAAAAGAGCAAACTTGCTATCTATAGAAGTAATCCTTCTATTTTGATAAAGCACATAGCTATTAATGGTAGAAGAAAGATTAAGTATGTTACGGAGGTTTGTATCTAGGCTAGCCTTTATCTCTTTAATAGATTCATTTTGGTAGGAGAGCAAAAGAGATGTAGATTCAACTTTCTCATTCATGGGGTGCCTAAATATAATTTTCATTTTTTCATAAGTGTCTACGACATCCCCTTCAAGGAAACCCCTAGCTAGGCATAACAAGCAACAGTTTCATTGACAATAATAATTATATGTTGTAGATTATTAGGTTTATTGTTCACTATTAGGGTTTTAAGTTTTCTTTATAATTTGTGATTAGTTGCGATGCCATTACTATTTGTGCCTTGTAGATTATTAGGGTTTAGGGGTTTAGGGTTTTAGGATTAGTTTTATTAACGACTTGCAAAGATTGTCCTTTCAAAAGTTTTGACCTTCCAATATAAAATTATTCTCGGCCACTCAACACAACTATTTTTACCGAGAATGATATACAGTAATGATCTACGACTCAATTAAATTTACGCAATGTTCAAGTTTCACAGGAAGAAATATGGATTTTAAAGTTCATATAATTTAGCTTCAGCGTCTGTAACTTGTGAAAATAGATTCCACTGTTATCTAGCCTGCGTGCCACCGTTTACTCTTTCGTACTGTGTCCCTTATGTTGGTGAAACTTTTGTGTGGTCTCGTTGACTCTGTCTGGTGGCTTTATTCATAAAGTCAGGCGTATGCCTTTTCTCTAAAAACTTGTGAAAATAGATTTTATACACATACATGTGCTCCCATTGTTTACAGATGCATCATAAGATTCTAGCTCATACAATTTCAAATTAAAAGTACTCAATATTTCAAAGATAACAAATGACCAACGCGAACACTGACGCAATAAATACAAATATCAAATATCAGAATGATCCAGCTATAGCACACATTAAAAGCTCGTTCTTGAACAAACAAGATCGCTCAAGGACTAAACAAGAAAATCAAGTTTGCAGTCGAATATGTACCTATTTGCACCAAATATACTGTTGTGGTGCTTCTTATCTTGATGGCTTCAATCTCCGAGGACACAAGATGATCTCTTTTCTTTTTGCGTATGTACTCAAATGATGTTCGAAGGTGGATATTCTATTTTGATGCACATGAGAGAAGAACAAAGAAGAAGCAGCAAGAGTACCATAACTAGGGTCCGGTGAACCATTTTTCCTTATCTTCAAGTGTTTGTCATTTCCCTATCTACACGACCCCACACGAACAGGTATATCGTCATGATATGCGAACATATATTATAGATAAAAGTGAAAACAAAAACCTGTCTATACATCCCCAAACGCGAATCTTGGCGCAGATCAACGGCACAGAATCTGCGTGCGCCGCACTTACGCGCCCTAAACCCTCTCCCGGAATGGATAGACCGTATCGAATTGATCGAACGAGCTTGACTCTATAACACAAACTTTTAGATCAATGCCTTTGAATTCCAAAACAAATTCCTTTACAGCATGCACACACATTCCCCCCATGAAACCCTAGATGGGAAGAACGGACGGCCAGGATGGGCCTCCAGCACCACCATCGCCATCCAGATCTCTGCAACAGGAAGCGCCCGCAAGCAGGGGAAGGAGGAGGAAAGTGGACGTTGGGCACGGGAGTCTCGGTCCGTGGGAAAAAGAGGGAGCGAGAGGAGGGAGACCACGCCCTGCACGCCGTACCCTCGGCTGGCTACCCACCCTAACCCTAACCCAGGTTTAATTTACTCACCACCATCATCATCAACCGCTCTGTAGACTAGTTTATGCGCCCCAAAAGCCCAGCTTTTCACCACCACCACCATCATCTTTGACCCGTCCCTCCATCCCCTCCCCTTCTCCCCCACAAGCGCTTGTCTCTTTGCAGGCTGGGCCAGCCACTGACCCAGCGCCAGCAGCTCTCCTCCCCTTGCCCGGATGAATCCCCACACCAATTAGTACTCTCGCCACTCCACCCGCCCCCACCTCCCTCCACTTCCCTCCGCCATTGCCAGCCCCGCCCGCACATGGCCCGCCTTCCGCGCGGAGACGACGAATATCCCGCCGCCGCCGCGTCTCCGCTCCCTCGACCCGCCGCCACGGCCACCCCGCCCTCCTCCTAAGGTAAGGTATGCCGCCTCCCCCGCCCGGCCACGGCCCGGCTGCTTGGTTTCTTGACTGGACGGCCGCCTAGGGATTTAGGGGCGGCGTCATTTTCCTCAGGTGGAGGTGGGGATGGATATGCGGGTGCTCCTTCTTGATCTGCTGCTTGTGCGGCTTTACCGCCGCCGCCCATCACTCTCCAGATCCAATCCCGCCCCTTTTATTCATTAAAAAACCATTTTTTCTCTCTTCTTTCCGTTGCTTGCCTGCTAGCTTGCATTCAATGGGGGCGCTGGAGTGAGTGCCCCCCATGCCCTGATGTGGATGCCATGCTAGTCTGTCCCTACGTATGCGCGACACCGCATGTGTGCTTGCCGCGCTGTGGCTCATATGATCCATGGCGCGCTCCATCATGCCTGCTTCTCCCTTTGGGGGAAGGGAGGGGAAAGGTGGGATGTGTGCGCCTTGTGACGAGCTCGCAGCTGTGCCAGGTTGCAATGCTCCCTCCTTCCTTCCTCCCCCTTTCCATCCCCTTCACCTCGCCGCTTTGGGGATATCTTAAAGATTCCCTTTTGTTATTAATCCCCGCGGTTCTGGCCCACTCCGCCCTATTTTTGTGGGAGATGCTGCTGGCTCGGGGTTTCCTGGGGGTGGGGTGGAGTGGGGGGCTTGTGATTTCTTCTTTCTAGCCAGGACCTCTCTCCTCCCTTCACCTCCTCTCTTCTCCTCTTTTGGGATGCGGCGGAGTGGCAGGGGCGGCCGGGTGGATGGATCTGCCCAGCGCTTAGTTGCAGTAGCTTGTGTGTGAGTCTGCAGGTGACTTCTTGGTCTCATGGGTGGTTCTCAAAATGATTCCCCCCTTTCTCTTTCTGTGTAGGGATTTCTTTCTTTTCTGCTCGGCGTGTCCGTTTTAGGTTGTTGTTTCTGTCGATTTTACCTGGTGGTTTGGATTTCTTGGAATATTTCTGATCCTTGTTCTCTTCTGGTGAATTGATACGAACAAACCCTAGTTATTTTATTGGTATGCTGATACGCTGTCTGGGCGAATTGATTTGCAGGTTAGGAGGTTGGGAATTGCTCGGTCAGCCTTGTACTGAGCACTGACCGGGCGCCTAGACTGGGCGTTTGTTGTGATTCCGGTCAACCGCTTGCTCAGTTCATGTCTTCCAAGCCTGCCTCCCAAAGTATGCCGGAGCAAGCGGCAAAGCCAAAGGAAATGGGTGAAGATGACAGGCAGCGATCTGCTGCTGAGGAGGTTTCGGGGGAGCCGGACCAGCAGCAAGAATCTCCAGCTCCTGTGCTGGACAAGGATGCTCCAGATCTCTCCTCAGACTCTGGGGGCCTGGATGTGCCACTAGCCCCAGAGGCAGAATCTGATGAGTCAAAAGAGACCAAGAACTCCGATTCCAACGAGAATCAAGAAAAGAAGTCGTCGCAAAAGAGTAGTATCAGTGATAGCTTTATTTCAGCTAAAGTGAGTGATGGGACAAATAGTCTGGGTAAGACCAGTGGTAGTGCTAAGACAAGTGGCCGAGATTTCACCGAGAGTGGCAAGAGCAGCATGTGCCGTGTTAGTGCAAGCAGTGATTTGAGTGATGAGAGCTCCTGCAGCAGTATGAGCAGTGCCACCACAAAGCCGCACAAAGGGAATGATTCGAGGTGGGAGGCCATCCAAGTGGTCAAATCCAGGGAGGGCGTTCTTGGTCTGAACCAATTTAGGTTGCTTAAGAAGCTGGGTTCTGGTGATATCGGAAGTGTGTATCTCTCTGAATTGAGTGGTACCAAGAGTCACTTTGCAATGAAGGTGATGGATAAAACATCTCTGGCTAGTCGGAAGAAGCTGCTCCGGGCACAGACCGAGCGGGAGATACTGCAGTCCCTGGATCATCCATTTCTGCCGACCCTATATACTCATTTTGAGACGGACAAGTTTTCGTGTCTGGTTATGGAGTTCTGCCCTGGAGGGGACTTGCACACTCTTCGACAAAGGCAGCCTGGAAAACATTTTTCAGAGCAAGCAGCAAAGTATGCACTTTCTCTTGCTAATTATTTCACATGAATGATTTGTTTATAACATTCTTTGTTAGGTATTTTATCATGTGTCTCGTCTGCTTCAACATCACTTCATTATTTTTGGGCCTGATAGCTTCATGTTGCCATAGTCAGGTTGCATATGAAATACTTAAGTCTTTTTTACGTCGTAATATATAGCATGTTTATTGTGCACAATAGAATCAGAAAGGTGCAGTATGTTGTAGAAACTAATGTGTCCCATGCTGATAGTTGCACGTTGCTAAGTGGATCATTGTTGGATTTTCATTTGCCTATGAAAGCTGTGCTGAATGCTGACGAAGGATTTAACTTATTTTTTTTCTTTCTCTCTTGATGTTTCAGGTTCTATGTAGCAGAGGTGCTCCTTGCATTGGAGTACCTGCATATGCTCGGGATTATATACCGTGATCTCAAGCCAGAAAATGTCCTAGTTCGGGAGGATGGGCACATCATGCTGACTGATTTTGACCTCTCTCTTCGTTGTTCAGTGAGCCCAACCGTGATCAGGGGTGCAAATCCTGGCTTAGATGCGCTGCAGAGGAACAATGCAGCGTACTGCGTCCAACCTGCGTGCATTCAGCCATCCTGTGTTGTTCCAACCACATGCTTTGGTCCTCGATTCTTCTCGAAATCCAAGTCCAAGTCAAAGTCTAAGAAGGAGAAGCCAAAGCCGGACATCGTGAACCAGGTTAACCTATTCCCTGAGATGATCGCCGAGCCAACTGATGCTCGGTCCATGTCCTTTGTGGGCACCCACGAGTACCTGGCCCCAGAGATAGTGAAAGGGGAAGGCCATGGCAGCGCGGTGGATTGGTGGACCTTTGGCATATTCTTGTACGAACTACTGTTCGGCAAGACCCCTTTCAAGGGTTCAGGCAACCGGGCGACGCTTTTCAACGTCGTCGGTCAGCCCCTGCGGTTCCCAGAGTCCCCGCTAGTGAGCTTCTCGGCAAGGGACATGATAAGGGGACTACTGGTCAAGGACCCGCAGCACCGGCTGGGCCACAAGCGTGGGGCCACGGAGATAAAGCAGCACCCCTTCTTCGAGGGCGTGAACTGGGCCCTTATAAGATGCGCGAGCCCTCCGGACATACCCAAGCCCGTGGAGCTGGACTGCCGCCCGAAGCAGGCCCCGTCGGCGAACGGGAAGGTCGCGCCGGCCTCCAACCAGAAGGGCTCGGACAACTACCTAGAGTTTGAGTTCTTCTAGCCTCTCTTTGGTGGTGCATTATGGATCCTCCGGAACAACAGCACATTTGAGCTGAGGCACCACAGAAAGAGAAAGTGTAGAGCTCCCCCTCTTGGCCTGGGAAGGTACTCTCATTTGTTGTAGATTGTATGCTCTTTTCTGGAGCCTCCTCCCCAAGTTTTCTTCTTTCCTTTTTTCTTTTTCGCCATTGAACTTGTTAGTCCTCTCTCTTAGTCAACCAAATACTCTATGCATGTTAATTGCGATTTTCGGAAACCGCATTGTGGCGGTGCCTCCTGAACGGGTTTGAAGGAGCGCGCCTGTTCAGGCCGTCGAATGTAACCGCTATTTGTACCTTGTAACTGATGTTTCTTCTTCATCCATCGCTCGCTCCGCGTCGCTTATTCTGCTGCTTCTAGTGTTGCTGATACCTTCATGCTAACAGACAATGCAGCTGTTACTATCTATCTCACCAGGACCAGGTATTCCTGTTGTATGAATATGATTGCAGATTGTGACATGTGGAGAGTAGGAACAAGCTTATTTATGTATGCACGTCTCTTGCCCGGTTTTTGATGTTGTGTGAGATGAAAGAAGGGTGGTTTATACTCGCTCCGTTCCAAAATACTTGACTTTCATTTGTTCATGGATGTACCTATATACTAAAATATGTCTAGATACATCTATATTTTGACAAATGGAAGGCATGTATTGTGGAACGGAGGGAGTACATACTTCCACACCATGGATGCTTCTTTTCTGAGGGAATTCACATCATGTATGCTACTTCCTCCGTCTTAAAATAACTGTCTCTGATTTAGTACCCCTCTATAAAGAAATATAAGAGCGTTTGGATCACTATTTTATTTCTTTATGGGGAGTACAACTTTGGGAGGGATTTGGATTTGCTTCAGCGAGATTTTTCGCATGGGTCTTGGGTTCAGATTGACGTATCTCTCGGCTGGAGATGAACTTTCAGGACAGAACAGGAGATGCACCACCAGCACTTTGACAACTCACAGGCCTGTTGCCCACTCAAGTCAGTTTGGGGATGTTGGAGTAGCTAGCTAGGAACCGTGTCGTGCTGGAACTTCTTCTTTTGGCGACGAGTGCCATTGCTGGAAGTTTTAAGCTGGGGAGAAAAATATCAACCGAAAACAACAGTACCTTTCAGCGGGAAACATCACCCTCAAAGACGAGTCAAGCCACCACCGTCCGTTGAGGAATCCTATTTCTCGCATGGTGGACACGCGTGTGCGTGTGTGTGTGTGTGCGACTCACCAAAAATCCTATTTCTCGCATGGTGGACACGCGTGTGCGTGTGCGTGTGTGTGCGACTCACCAAAGCGTGTCATTGTCCAAGATGGTACAAGCCGGGTTCCATAGGAAAGTTGTCACGCCAATCAGGCCGATATGGCGACTCTGATAGAGTTGTCCTAGTAAAGCGTGTTGTCGCCCAAGATGACAAACTAGGTTCCGTATGAAAGAAGTTGCTAGGCCTTCAACGGTGCTACCGGTGCCAAATTGGCCAAAAAGGTGCCGCATTACCAAGTTGTTAGGCCTTCAACGGTGCTGCCAATGTCAAATTGGCGAAAAAGGTGCCACATCACCACCGACGACCAAAGAAAAAGTTCTGGCACCAGCTTCACATTGGAGTGCAATGTAGCCTGTAGGGCACAAACGCCAAATGGTTGGAAAGTGCATTTGGTACCGGTGCGGGCATACATTGTGGAAGGCCTTAGTAATGTGGCAACGAGCTGCAATGTCCGTCGGTTTAGCTGAAAATTCATGTTCAACACTCCTAACTACACTGATTTACACATTTGCCCCGAGTGTCATTCATGCTTACTTTTTCAGTGTTTTTACCTTGAGAGGTTTGCCTTCTCATCCGTGTTAATTATTATTTTGCCAGTTTTTTCCAGGACTTTGATGAATTGATTCTCATTTCTCCTAACCGGTTCTTTTCCGAGCTTTTCTTGCTCGTATATGTTTTTCCATATGGCTGCCTGAGCCTGCACACAACGATGAAAACACCTTGCACCGGGGAAACGGCTCGTGTTACCACCGTCGCACAATTCTTGAGGGCGTCCGAGGTAAACGAGGTAGATAAGGGCAATTGGTGTCCGCGTCATGCCAGATTATCTTGATATGGCAAGAAATGGAAAATTGCAAATGATCTAGGTTCCCTTTTTAGGGGTGACAAATGATCCAATTGCAACTAAATGTGGGGCAAAAGATCAATTCTCTGACAGGAAAAACGGGCAAAGATGGAGAAACCTACCGGCCCAAGTTGCACAACGGGCACACAGCCCATAGCTAAGCATAAAACAAAAGTTAGTAGCTCTCAGCCCATAAAGGGTATAACTGAACCGGGCCTAAACAGCAAAGGGCGACATTTGTTCCAGGTCTGCTGAGACATATATACAGTACGCATGTAATAGTTTCAATTCCAGCTCTTTTCTTTTTGAGCGTAGGAACTTTCATTTTGAGGCTCATAATCTTGCCAAATTTGCTTGTAACCTAGATGTAGGTGAACATGTGTGGTTGGGCAATCCTCATGGCTCAAACCTTGTATCTATGACCGTGGTTTTGGATGAATAAAGACGGTCTCCCGGCTAGGTTCTTCCAACAGAATTGGGCCGTGCTGAAATCTGAAATTATCACTGCTGTTTTGTAGTTCTTAAAGTCAGGAATAATGCCTGACGGGGTAAACGACACGGCTATTGTTTTTATCCCAAAAATTCCTTTCCCAATGGAACTCAAGGATTTTAGACCGATAAGCCTATGTAACGTCATTTACAAGATTGTTTCAAAATGTTTGGTGAACAGGCTAAGGCCGATGCTTGTGGAGTTAATTTCAGAGAATCAGAGTGCCTTTATCCTAGGAAGGCTTATCTCTGACAATTCTATAATTGCTTTTGAATGTCTTCATCATATATCGTCGCTGAAACAAAACAGGCCGGCGGCGTGTGCTTACAAGCTTGATTTGTCAAAGGCATATGATCGTGTCGACTAGGATTTTTTGGAGAAAGCACTTGGTAAATGGGGCTTCACCCAACAGTAGATTTCTTGGATTATGGTGTGTGTGAAATCAATGAAATATTCTGTCAAATTCAATGGACAATTGTTTGAGAGTTTCATTTCCTCTAGAGGACTAAGGCAAGGTGACCCTTTATCGCCACTCTAGATTTTGCCACTCTAGATTTTACCAATTTTCCTTATGCCACTCTAGATTTTGACATTTCAGTATTGCCACTCTTAGCTTTTGAAAAATATCACAATTGCCATTATGTGGCAATAGCAAATTAATTTTATTTCACTTTTGCCACTCTAGCTTTTGACAATGTATCACAATTGCCACTCTAATTTATTTTGGTTTTGCCACGGAATGGCAATTGTGATAATTGTCAATAGCTAAGAGTGGCAGAACTGAAATGTTAAAATCTAGAGTGGCATAAGAAAAATTGGCAAAATCTAGAGTGGCAAAAACAAAATTTTCCCTTTCTTATTTCTTTTTGTTGCTGACGCCCTGTCTGCACTCTTATCAAAATCAGTTGGTGAAGGTTCTCTAAAGGGGGTGGCTATCTGCCGTGGTGCACCAGTTATTTCTCACTTGCTATTTGGGATGATACTATGCTGCTGTTTGAAGCGTCTGGCCAGCAGGCGAGCATTGTTAAGGGGTTGTTGAACACTTATACTTCAGCGACGGGTCAACTCATTAACCCAGAGAAGTGTTCCATCCTTTTCTCAGACAATTACTCTGTTGCGGTGGCAGATGAAGTCAAGTGCACCCTTGAGGTTATGCAGCAGGTGTTTGAGCCAAAGTACCTCGGCCTTCCTGTGCTGGAAGGAAGATTGCATAAGGGACAATTTGAATCACTTCAGGAAAGATTGAGGAAGAGATTAATTGATTGGAGTGAACAATATGTCTCATCGGGTAATAAAGAAATTTTGATCAAGGTGGTGGCGCAAGCAAATGTTGGGGAACGTAGTAATTTCAAAATTTTCCTACTTACACGCAAGATCATGGTGATGCATAGCAACGAGAGGGGAGAGTGTTGTCTACGTACACTCGTAGACCGTTCGCGGAAGCGTTATATCAATGCGGTTGATGTAGTCATACGTCTTCATGATCCGATCGATCCAAGTACCGAAAGCACGGCACCTCCGAGTTCTTCACACGTTCGGCTCGGTGACGTCCTCGCCTTCTCGATCCAGCAAGAGGGGCGAAGTAGTAGATGAGTTCCGGCAGCACGACGGCGTGGTGACGGTGTTGGTGAAGAACAATCTCCGCAGGGCTTCGCCTAAGCACTACGAAAACTAGGACGGAGGATAAACTAGAGGGGACGGGGTTGCCGGCACACGGCTTGGTGTTTCTTGATCTTGGGTGCTAGCCCTACCCCTCTATTTATATGGTGAGCCTTGGGGTCAAAACTTGGAGTAAAAGCCTCCACAAAGTCGGTTTCACCCGAAAGGCAAGAGTCCTTCTCGGACTCCAGGGCCAGACGCCAGGGTTCCCGGCGTCTGGACCCAGACGCCAGGGACCCTGGCGTCTGGCCCCTAGACTCCGCAAAACTTCCTTTTGTGCTTTCCAAAAACCTTATGATCTTTCCCCTTTGGCCCAAATAAAGTGTTCTCGTACCCAAACATTTCGGGAAACATCCGGAACCCCTTCCGGTAAATTCCGGAACCCTTCCGGTGACCAAACACTATTATCCCATATATCAAACTTTATCTCCGGACCATTCCGGAGTTCCTCGTCATGTCCGTGATCTCATCCCGGACTTCGAACAACATTCGGTCACCAACATACATAACTCATATAGTACTATATCGTCAACGAACGTTAAGCGTGCGGACCCTACGGGTTTGAGAACTATGTAGACATGACTGAGACACCTCTCCGGTCAATAACCAATAGCGGGACCTGGATGCCCATATTGGCTCCTACATATTCTACGAAGATCTTTATCGGTCAGACGCATAACAACATACGTTGTTCCCTTTGTCATCGGTATGTTACTTGCCCGAGATTCAATCGTCGGTATCTCAATACCTAGTTCAATCTCGTTACCGGCAAGTCTCTTTACTTGTTCCGTAATACATCATCCCGCAACTAACTCATTAGTTGCAATGCTTGCAAGGCTTATAGTGATGTGCATTACCGAGTGGGCCTAGAGATACCTCTCCGACAATCGGAGTGACAAATCCTAATCTCGAAATATGCCAACCCAACAAGTACCTTTGGAGACACCTGTAGAGCACCTTTATAATCACCCAGTTACATTGTGACGTTTGGTGGCACACAAAGTGTTCCTCCGGTAAACGGGAGTTGCATAATCTCGTAGTCATAGGAACATGTATAAGTCATGAAGAAAGCAATAGCAACAAACTAAACGATCAAGTGCTAAGCTAACGGAATGGGTCAAGTCAATCACATCATTCTCCCAATGATGTGATCCCGTTAATCAAATGACAACTCATGTCTATGGTTAGGAAACTTAACCATCTTTGATCAACGAGCTAGTCAAGTAGAGGCATACTAGTGACACTCTGTTTGTCTATGTATTCACACATGTATTATGTTTCCGGTTAATAAAATTCTAGCATGAATAATAAACATTTATCATGAAATAAGGAAATAAATAATAACTTTATTATTGCCTCTAGGGCATATTTCCTTCAGTCTCCCACTTGCACTAGAGTCAATAATCTAGATTACACATTAATGATTCTAACACCCATGGAGCCTTGGTGCTGATCATGTTTTGCTCATGGAAGAGGCTTAGTCAATGGGTCTGCAACATTCAGATCCGTATGTATCTTGCAAATTTCTATGTCTCCCACCTGGACTAAATCTCGGATGGAATTGAAGCGTCTCTTGATGTGCTTGGTTCTCTTGTGAAATCTGTATTCCTTCGCCAAGGCAATTGCACCAGTATTGTCACAAAAGATTTTCATTGGACCCGATGCACTAGGTATGACACCTAGATCGGATATGAACTCCTTCATCCAGACTCCTACATTTGCTGCTTCTGAAGCAGCCATGTACTCCGCTTCACACGTAGATCCCGCCAAGACGCTTTGTTTAGAACTGCACCAACTGAGAGCTCTACCGTTTAATATAAACACGTATCCGGTTTGCGATTTAGAATCGTCCGGATCAGTGTCAAAGCTTGCGTCAACGTAACCATTTACGATGAGCTCTTTGTCACCTCCATAAGCGAGAAACATATCCTTAGTCCTTTGCAGGTATTTCAGGATGTTCTTGACCGCTGTCCAGTGATCCACTCCTGGATTACTTTGGTACCTCCCTGCTAGACTTATAGCAAGGCACACATCAGGTCTGGTACACAACATTGCATACATGATAGAGCCTATGGCTGAAGCATAGGGAACATCTTTCATATTCTCTCTATCTTCTGCAGTGGTCGGGCATTGAGTCTTACTCAACTTCACACCTTATAACACAGGCAAGAACCCTTTCTTTGCTTGATTCATTTTGAACTTTTTCAAAACTTTGTCAAGGTATGTGCTTTGTGAAATTCCAATTAAGCGTCTTGATCTATCTCTATAGATCTTGATGCCCAATATGTAAGCAGCTTCACCGATGTCTTCAATAGAAAAACTTTTATTCAAGTATCCCTTTATGCTATCCAGAAATTCTATATCATTTCCAATCAGCAATATGTCATCCACATATAATATCAGAAATGCTACAGAGCTCCCACTCACTTTCTTGGAAATACAGACTTCTCCAAAAGTCTGTATAAAACCAAATGCTTTGATCACACTATCAAAGCGTTTATTCCAACTCCGAGAGGCTTGCACCAGTCCATAAATGGATCACTGGAGCTTGCACACTTTGTTAGCTCCCTTTGGATAGACAAAACCTTCTGGTTGCATCATATACAACTCTTCGTCCAGAAATCCATTCAGGAATGCAGTTTTGACATCCATTTGCCAAATTTCATAATCATAAAATGCGGCAATTGCTAACATGATTCGGACAGACTTAAGCATCGCTACGGGTGAGAAGGTCTCATCGTAGTCAATCCCTTGAACTTGTCGAAAACCTTTTGCAACAAGTCGAGCTTTATAGACAGTAACATTACCGTCAGCGTCAGTCTTCTTCTTGAAGATCCATTTATTCTCAATTGCTTACCGATCAACGGGCAAGCCAACCAAAGTCCACACTTTGTTCTCATACATGGATCCCATCTCAGATTTCATGGCCTCAAGACATTTTGTGGAATCTGGGCTCACCATCGCTTCTTCATAGTTCGTAGGTTCGTCATGGTCTAGTAACATAACTTCCAGAACAGGATTATCGTACCATTCTGGTGCGGATCTTACTCTGGTTGACTTACGAGGTTCAGTAACAACTGTGATGAACCACTTTCCAATAAGGGAGCAGGTATAGTTACCTCATCAAGTTCTACTTTCCTCCCACTCACTTCTTTCGAGAGAAACTCCTTCTCTAGAAAAACTCCAAATTTAGCAACAAAAGTCTTGCCTTCGGATCTGTGATAGAAGGTGTACCCAACAGTCTCCTTTGGGTATCCTATGAAGACACATTTCTTCGATTTGGTTCGAGCTTATCAGGTTGAAGCTTTTTCACATAAGCATCGCAGCCCAAACTTTCAGAAACGACAACTTTGGTTTCTTACCGAACCATAGTTCATAAGGCGTCGTCTCAACGAATTTTGATGGTGCCCTATTTAAGGTGAATGCGGCCGTCTGTAAAGCATATCCCCAAAATGATAGCGGTAAATCAGTAAGAGACATCATAGATCGCACCATATCTAGTAAAGTACGATTACGACGTTCAGACACACCATTACGCTGTGGTGTTCCGGGTGGCGTGAGTTGCGAAACTATTCTGCATTGTTTCAAATGAAGACCAAACTCATAACTCAAATATTCTCCTCCACGATCAGATCGTAGATACTTTATTTTCTTTTTACGATGATTTTCAACTTCACTCTGAAATTATTTGAACTTTTCAAATGTTTCAGACTTATGTTTCATTAAGTAGATATACCCATATCTGCTTAAATCATCTGTGAAGGTGAGAAAATAACGATATCCGCCACGAGCCTCAACATTCATTGGACCACATACATCTGTATGTATGATCTCCAACAAATCTGTTGCTCTCTCCATAGTTCCGGAGAACGGCGTTTTAGTCATCTTGCCCATGAGGCACGGTTCGCAAGTACCAAGTGATTCATAATCAAGTGGTTCCAAAAGTCCATCAGTATGGAGTTTCTTCATGCGCTTTACTCCGATATGACTCTAACGTCCCGGACACACCCGCCGGTGATCGTTACTCCCGGCGGGATCTAGACTGGCCCCACAGATCAATACTAGACTTTTCTGTGCACTTTGTCCTCACTCGTGCGCACCCGGGAGCAACTTCCCGGTCGGTCACCCATCCTGAAACTACTCCAAACTGAGCACACTTAACTTTGGAGTTCTTTCCGAATGGGCTCCCAGAAAAGAAGGAATTCCTTATTGATATGAGTAGTCTATCATCCCTTATAAGCCAGGCTATCACATACAATCCAACTTGTAACGTCCCAGACACACCCGCCGGTGATCGTTAATCCTGGCGGGATCTAGAGTGGCCCCACAGATCAATACTAGACTTTTCTGCGCACTTTGTCCTCACTCATGCGCACCCGGGAGCAACTTCCCGGTCGGTCACCCATCCTGAAACTACTCCAAACTGAGCACGCTTAACTTTGGAGTTCTTTTCGAATGGGCTCCCGGAAAAGAAGGAATTCCTTATTAATATGAGTAGTCTATTATCCCTTATAAACGAGCCTATCACAATGACCTAAACGGCAGTGCCACAAATAAGTCGCACTATCATTATCAACTCTGCATCTTTTGGCTTCAATATTATGAATATGTGTATCACCACTATCGAGATTTAGCAAAAATAGACCACTCTTCAAGGGTGCATGACCATAAAAGATATTACTCATATAAATAGAACAACCATTATTCTCTGATTTAAATGAATAACCGTCTCGCATCAAACAAGATCCAGATATAATGTTCATGCTCAACGCTGGCACCAAATAACAATTATTTAGGTCTAATACTAATCCCGAAGGTAGATGTAGAGGTAGTGTGCCGACCATGATCACATCGACTTTGGAACCATTTCCCACGCGCATCGTCACCTCGTCCTTAGCCAATCTTTGCTTAATCCGTAGCCCCTGTTTCGAGTTGCAAATGTTAGCAACAGAACCAGTATCAAATACCCAGGTGCTACTGCGAGCATTAGTAAGGTACACATCAATAACATGTATATTACATATACCTTTGTTCAGTTTGCCATCCTTCTTATCCGCCAAATACTTGGGGCAGTTCCGCTTCCAGTGACCAGTCTGCTTGCAGTAGAAGCACTTAGTCTCAGGCTTAGGTCCAGACTTGGGTTTCTTCTCCTGAGCAGCAACTTGTTTGCTGTTCTTCTTGAAGTTTCCCTTCTTCTTCCCTTTGCCCTTTTTCTTGAAACTGGTGGTCTTATTGACCATCAACACTTGATGCTTCTTCTTGATTTCTACCTTCGCGGCTTTTAGCATCGCGAAGAGCTCGGGAATAGTCTTATTCATCCCTTGCATATTATAGTTCATCACAAAGCTTTTGTAGCTTGGTGGCAGTGATTGAAGAACTCTCTCAATGACACTATCAACAGGAAGATTAACTCCCAGTTGAGTCAAGTGATTATGAGACCCAGACATTTTGAGTATATGTTCACTGACAGAACTATTCTCCTCCATCTTGCAGCTATAGAACTTATTGGAGACTTCATATCTCTCAATCCGGGCATTTGCTTGAAATATTAACTTCAACTCCTGGAACATCTCATATGCTCCATGACGTTCAAAATGTCGTTGAAGACCTGGTTCTAAGCCGTAAAGCATGGCACACTGAACTATCGAGTAGTCATCAACTTTGCTTTGCCAGATGTTCATAACATCTGGTGTTGCTCCTACAGCAGGCTTGGCACTTAGCGGTGCTTCCAGGATGTAATTCTTCTGTGCAGCAATGAGGATAATCCTCAAGTTACGGACCCAGTCTGTGTAATTGCTACCATCATCTTTCAACTTTGCTTTCTCAAGGAACGCATTAAAATTCAACGAAACAACAGCACGGGCCATCTATCTACAATCAACATAGACAAGCAAGATACTATCAGGTACTAAGTTCATGATAAATTTAAGTTCAATTTAATCATATTATTTAAGAACTCCCACTTAGATAGACATCCTTCTAATCCTCTAAGTTATCACGTGATCCATATCAACTAAACCATGTCCGATCATCACGTGAGATGGAGTAGTATCAACGGTGAACATCACTATGTTGATCATATCTACTATATGATTCACGCTCGACCTTTCGGTCTCCGTGTTCCGAGGCCATATCTGTTATATGCTAGGCACGTCAAGTTTAACCTGAGTATTCCGCGTGTGCAACTGTTTTGCACCCGTTGTATTTGAACATAGAGCCTATCACACCCGATCATCACGTGGTGTCTCAGCACAAAGAACTTTCGCAACGGTGGATATTCAGGGAAAACACTTATACTTTGATAATTTAGTGAGGGATTATCTTATAATGCTACCGTCAATCAAAGCAAGATAAGATGCATAAAAGATAAACATCACATGCAATCAATATAAGTGATATGATATGGCCATCATCATCTTGTGCTTGTGATCTCCATCTCCGAAGCACCTTCATGATCACCATCGTCACCGGCGCGACACCTTGATCTCCATCGTAGCACGGTTGTCGTCTCGCCAATCTTATGCTTCCACGACTATCACTACCGCTTAGTGATAAAGTAAAGCATTACAACGCGATTGCATTGCATACAATAAAGTGACAACCATATGGCTTATGCCAGTTGCCAATAACTCGGTTACAAAATATGATCATCTCATACAATAAAATTTAGCATCATGTCTTGACCATATCACATCATAACATGCCCTGCAAAAACAAGTTAGACGTCCTCTACTTTGTTGTTGCAAATTTTACGTGGCCGCTACAGTCTTAGCAAGAACCGTTCTTACCTACACATCAAAAACCACAACGATAGTTTGTCAAGTTGGTGCTGTTTTAACCTTCGCAAGGACCGGGCGTAGCCACACTCGGTTCAACTAAAGTTGGAGAAACTGACACCCACCAGCCACCTGTGTGCAAAGCACGTCGGTAGAGCCAGTCTCGCGTAAGCGTACGCGTAATATCGGTCCAGGCCGCTTCATCCAACAATACCGCCGAACCAAAGTATGACATGCTGGTAAGCAGTATGACTTATATCGCCCACAACTCACTTGTGTTCTACTCGTGCATATGACATCTATGCATAAAACTTGGCTCGGATGCCACTATTGGGGAACGTAGTAATTTCAAAATTTTCCTACGCACATGCAAGATCATGGTGATGCATAGCAACGAGAGGGCAGAGTGTTGTCTACGTACCTTCATAGACCATTCGCGGAAGCATTATATCAACGCGGTTGATGTAGTCGTATGTGTTCACGATCCGACCGATCCAAGTACCGAAAGCACGACACCTCCGAGTTCTGCACACGTTCGGCTCGGTGACGTCCTCGCCTTCTCGATCCAGCAAGAGGGGCGAAGTAGTAGATGAGTTCCGGCAGCACGATGGCGTGGTGACGGTGTTGGTGAAGAACAATCTTTGCAGGGCTTCGCCTAAGCACTACGAAAACTAGGACGGAGGATAAACTAGAGGGGACAGGGTTGCCGGCACACGGCTTGGTGTTTCTTGATCTCTTGGGTGCTAGCCCTACCCCTCTATTTATATGGTGAGCCTTGGGGTCGAAACTTGGAGTAAAAGCCTCCACAAAGTCAGTTTCACCCGAAAGGCAAGAGTCCTTCTCGGACTCCAGGGCCAGACGCCAGGGTTCCCGACGTCTGGACCCAGACGCCAGGGACCCTGGCGTCTGGCCCCTGGACTCCGCAAAACTTCCTTTTGCGCTTTCCAAAAACCCTGTGGGCTTTTTCCTTTGGCCCAAATAAAGTGTTCTCGTACCCAAACATTTCGGGAAACATCCGGAACCCCTTCCGGTAAATTCCGGAACCCTTCTGGTGACCAAACACTATTATCCCATATATCAAACTTTATCTCCGGACCATTCCGGAGTTCCTCGTCATGTCCGTGATCTCATCCCGGACTCCGAACAACATTCGGTCACCAACATACATAACTCATATAGTACTATATCGTCAACAAACGTTAAGCGTGCGGACCCTATGGGTTCGAGAACTATGTAGACATGACCGAGACACCTCTCTGGTTAATAACCAATAGCAGGACCTGGATGCCCATATTTGCTCCTACATATTCTACGAAGATCTTTATCGGTCAGACCGCATAACAACATACGTTGTTCCCTTTGTCATCGGTATGTTACTTGCCCGAGATTCGATCGTCGGTATCTCAATACCTAGTTCAATCTCGTTACCGGCAAGTCTCTTTACTCATTCCGTAATACATCATCCCGCAACTAACTCATTAGTTGCAATGCTTGCAAGGCTTATAGTGATGTGTATTACCGAGTGGGCCTAGAGATACCTCTCCGACAATCGGAGTGACAAATCCTAATCTCGAAATACGCCAACCCAACAAGTACCTTTGGAGACACCTGTAGAGCACCTTTATAATCACCCAGTTATGTTGTGACGTTTGGTGGCACACAAAGTGTTCCTCCGGTAAACGGGAGTTGCATAATCTCGTAGTCATAGGAACATGTATAAGTCATGAAGAAAGCAATAGCAACAAACTAAACGATCAAGAGTGCTAAGCTAACGGAATGGGTCAAGTCAATCACATCATTCTCCTAATGATGTGATCCCGTTAATCAAATGACAACTCATGTCTATGGTTAGGAAACTTAACCATCTTTGATCAATGAGCTAGTCAAGTAGAGGCATACTAGTGACACTCTGTTTGTCTATGTATTCACACATGTATTATGTTTCCGGTTAATACAATTCTAGCATGAATAATAAACATTTATCATGAAATAAGGAAATAAATAATAACTTTATTATTGCCTCCAGGGCATATTTCCTTCAGCAATACCTACGTATGTCATGAGCGTGTTTCGTTTACCGGTCTCCGTTTGTGATGATTTAACACGAATGATGAGACAATACTAGTGGGGAGTAGAAAATGGAAAGATAAAAATAGCCTGGCTCAGTTGGGAGAAAATTGAAAGTGCAACTTTCCCTGGGTGGTTTTGATAATTACTAACAACATATAGCTCATTGAACTAATACTATTTTTCAAGATGATCATTTCAGAAAGTTCAATGATTAACATGGCATGGATTAGGAATGTGGACCCCTCAAAATGCTAAGGACACATATTGGTTCAAGCTCAAGACTCTACACTTTACTTTTAGTGATCCAAGATCACATTGAGCCCATAGGAAAAGCCAATACTATTAAAAGGGGATGAGGTGTTGCTTAATAGCTTGCTTGCTTGCTCAAAATGCTTAGTGATATGCTCCAAAAACCCTCAACCACTTTCTCATATCCACATATGTCCCAAACCAAAAAGTCAAACTCAGCCCCACCGAAATGTTCTATCCGGTGCCACCGAGTTCACTTGACATAGTCACTGCCACAAACCCTAGTCACTTCGGTCTCACCGATAGGGATCTCGGTCTCACCGAGATGGGATTGCAAACTCTCTGTTTCCCTTCGTAACGTTTTGGTCCAACCGAGATGAGCGATCAGTCCCACCGAGTTCGCAATGCAACCTCTCTGTTTCCCTTTCGTAACATTTCGGTCTCACCGAAATGAGCGATTCGGTCCCACTGAGTTTGCCTGACCAACTCTCTGTTTAGCTTATTACCAAAATCGGTCCCATCGAGTTTGTGTAATCGGTCTCACCGAGATTACGTTATGCCCTAAACCTAATGAAATTGGTCCCACCGAGTTGACATGTCAGTCCCATCGAAAAGCCTAACGTTCACATTTTGAACTGAATCGGTCCCACCGAGTTTTCTGATTCGGTCCCACCAAGTTTGGTGAATTGTGTGTAACAGTTAGATTTTGTGTGGAGGCTATATATACCCCTCCACCCTTCCTTCATTATGAGGCAGATCCATCAGAACATGCCTACACTTCAGCATTCATTTTCTGAGAGAGAATCACCTACTCATGTGTTGAGACCAAGATATTCCATTCCAACCATTTGAATCTTGATCTCTAGCCTTTCCCAAGTTGCTTTCCACTCAAATAATCTTTCCACCAAATCTAAATATGTGAGAGAGAGTTGAATGTTGGGGAGAATATCATTTGAATCACAAGAGCAAGGAGTTCATCATCAACACACCGTCTATTACCTTTTGGAGAGTGGTGTCTCCTAGATTGGTTAGGTGTCACTTGGGAGCCTCCGTCAAGATTGTGGAGTTGAACCAAGGAGTTTGTGCGGGCAAGGAGATCGCCTACTTCGTGAAGATCTACCCTAGTGAGGCAAGTCCTTCGTGGGCGATGGCCATGGTGGGATAGACAAGGTTGCTTCTTTATGGACCCTTTGTGGATGGAGCCCTCCGTGGACTCGCGCAACCGTTACCCTTCGTGCACTATTAGGGAAAACCTTATACACAGAACTTTAGCAGTAGCGCGTGTTAAAAAATCACGCTAGTGCTAAGTAGCAGTAGCGCTTTGGCGCAAACCGCGCTACAGATACAATTTTAGCAGTAGCGCGCCTGAAGATAGAAGTGGCACTACTAAAATTCTCACTGCCAAGCCGATAGGCTACACATAGTAGTAGCGATCTACTGCAAACAGCGCTACTGCTAGTTGGTTTGTAGCAGCTAAAGGAAATAAAATTAAATGAAAATCAAATAGAAAAGTAAATGAAAATGAAAGAAATAGAAAAAGGAGAAAGGAAAAGAATGAAATGTAAATAAAAATAAATGAAAAAGGGAAAAAGAGAAAGGAATAGCAGTAGCACATATCCGGAAATGCGCTATAGCTAACTTAGCAGTAGCGCACTTCCCAGAACGCGCTACCGCTATTTTTGACTTCACCGCGCGGTTCGTTCCTCCCCACGGCCACTTCCCCCAAATCCAAACTCATCCGCGCTGTCGCCGCCACAGTCGCCCGTCGGCCGCCACGCGCCGCACACCCTCAACACCGCCGCCGACCACGGATTCGCCGCCGCCCCCGACCCCGACCTCGACGCCGCCCCCGACCCCGACCTCGACGCCGCCCCCGACCCCGACCTCGACGCCGCCCCCGCCCCCGACCTCGACGCCGCCCTCCGCCGCGCGCCCGAGCCCCGAGCCCGACCTTGACGCCGCCTGCCCCTCCCTCGCCGCAGGCATCCGAGGTGAGCACGCCTGCTCCTCCCCCTCCCCTACCTCTGCCTAGGGTTCTTCAAATTGTAATTGCATCAAATTAGTTAGGGTTCATCTAGGGGTGGAAACGAATTGGATGTTTTCTTGATAAATAGTTTTATGAATAAACACTATTGTAATGCATAATAATTTCTAAGATTAATCATAAAACGAGTAAAATTTGACAACTTATTTGATTTTTAAGTTGGATAATTGGAATATCCGATCGAATATGAATATCGGATATTTCGGATTATCCGCTACCACTTTCCACCCCTAGGTTCATCAAATTAGATGGTAATTAGGGCAGTTGTTCCTAGGTACTAATTAGTTAGTAAGAACTAGGTACTAATTAGGTACTAGTTTAATTTTATTTATAGTAAGTGTATTTTTAGTAAGAACTAGTTGAATTAATAGAACTAGTTGAAGATGTCACATTGTTGTTATTTTTTTAGTTAAAGCAATTATTTCCGCATCGACGTCGACGATGCCTATCCTGCATCCTCATCGTCGACTTGGCGGAGGACACCTGCTTGACTAGATGGGCCATGTCCGGGACTGGGCTCCGCCGGGCTGGTACTGGAAGGCGGTACCTACAGGGGGCGCAGCTTGGTGAGGAGCCAGCCCGTCATTGACCCGAACCTTCTTTGGTGGCAGTTGCGTGGGCCAGTGACGATTCAGAGGCTTGAGGACCCCGCGGAGGTGGTATGTCACCGTGTCAGGGAGGAGGACACGCACGTCCATCGCTACTTGTTTGCGTTGGAGCACAAGTTCTCCAATATGTGGTAGGTTCTCCACGGATCTCACTGGAGCTATGATCCTGTGATGGTTCCTTCTCTTTGGGTGTCCACCGCCCGCACCGATGCCCGTCGTGCGCTAGGGTTTTAGTTGTATTAGTGATGTTATATGTATGATACTACTCGGGATGTATTAGTGATAATATTCGACGATGTACGGACGCATGAGATGATTTACTTTTGCTTATTGAATGCATGCTAATTTGAATACTTATTTATTTTACGATTTGGTTTTGCTTATTGAATGCTCATGTCAATATGAGTCCTATAAGATATTTTGAAATACAACCCATTAACAGTCGCGGCATGGGCGCCCGCTCGTGTAGTCCACGTCGGATTCACTGTGCTCGTCGATTGGGCAAGACGTGCTGCTTTCTATTGGCCAGTAGTTGGTCCACCTCATTCCTCGCGTGATGGGTGGAGCAGAGCATGCAACCTTCTCTCCTCTCCTCTTCCACACGCAACCTCTCCTGCCTATGCCGTCCGCCGCCGCTTTGCCTCATCTCGGTGGCGAGCAAGAAGAACCGGGAAGATGGGGTGGATCGTGCAATGTTGGTGAACGACGACGGGGTCCTTGACGAGGACGGCGAGGTCGGTGTTGACAACTGCAGCGGGAGGTCGTCAAATCCGTCGTCGTCGCCATTCCGCTCGAGGTAGTCGTCGTCCACGTGCTCCTCCTGAAGTTCCTCCTTGCCACCACTGGTGGACGCCGGTGAGGCCGGCCTTCCCTCCACGCGCAGGTAATCCTCCACTCCCCTCGACGCCCTCTCCCTTCCCCTATCTCTCTTCCCTTCTCTCGTAACTCTGTTCCTCCCTTCTCGATGTCTTCAAGGGTGGGGAATGGCGGTCTCGAACCAGTGAATCTGCGAGAAACATCGGAGACAGGAGGTGGGAGGGAAGGTATCGGCGGCAGGAAGTTCTGGGAGGAGCAGATTAGTGATAGCGGGATCTGCGAAGGCATGTCGTGGCAGGAGCCAGGAGGCAGTGCGGAGTGGATCAACAGCAACAGCCGACGAGGAGGCAAGATTCGTCGGTGGCGGTGCATTTGGATGGCGGCGACACCACTGTGGACGATGCCAGTAGCAGGGATAGTGAGCCGGGCGTAGTCCAAAGAGTGTGGAGTGAAGCCGGATCCACAAGTGTCCGAGTGGATTAAACAGGTATTATGCAAACTGATACACTATGGTTTGAGGCAATTTCTCTGTTATAGATGAACCATCGTCTGATGTTGATACTATAAACTCCTAGATTTTCTTCTTCTTTGCAGCTCTGTCTTTCTTGTCGCCATGAAATTTGTTCTTTGTGTTGTCTACACAGTTCAATGAAATTGGAATCTTTCATTTTACTCTTTCTTCACAAAAGTATTTATAGATTGAGGCCTAATGCAAAAACATCTCTCTTTACAAATTATTTCGTACTATCTCCTCGGGTGAAACACTGGTCTGTTCAACCAAACGCCCGATAAAGCCTTTTGACACGATGATCAATTAACTATGAAGAAAACCCAACAAATAAACTACACGGCCGCAGGTTACATAGCCTGTTAATTCTGAATATCAAAGACAGTAAAACAAGCAAAAAAAGGGTGCGGTTTAAGTAACACCCTTATGCAAAATGTATCCACTATAGGGATATTATAATTTTTATGACCACTAACTGTTGGGTAACGTACTAATTTCAAAAAATTTCCTACGTACACGCAAGATCATGGTGATGCATAGCAACGAGAGGGGAGAGTGTGATCTACATACCCTTGTAGACCGACAGCGGAAGCGTTATGACAACGCGGTTGATGTAGTCGTACGTCTTCACGGCCCGACCAATCAAGCACCGAAACTACAGCACCTCCGAGTTTTAGCACACATTCAGCTCGATGACGATCCCCGGACTCCGATCCAGCAAAGTGTCGGGGAAGAGTTCCGTCAGCACGACGGCGTGGTGATGATCTTGATGTTCTACCATCGCAGGGCTTCGCCTAAGCACCGCTACAATATTATCGAGGATTATGGTGGAAGGGGGCACCGCACACGGCTAAGAAAACGATCACATGGATCAAAATTGTGTGTCTAGGGGTGCCCCCTGCCCCCGTATATAAAGGAGCAAGGGGAGGAGGCCGGCCGGCCCTATAGGCGCGCCAAGGAGGAGTCCTCCTCCTAGTAGGAGTAGGACTCCTACTAGGAGGGGGAAGGAAGTGGGAAGGGAGAAGGAAAGGGGGGCGCCGCCCCCCTTCTCCTAGTCCAATTCGGACCAGGGGAAGAGGAGGCGCGCGGCCCACCCTGGCTGCCCTTCTCTTTCTCCACTAAGGCCCATATGGCCCATTAATTCTCCCGGGGGGGTTCCGGTAACCCTCCGGTACTCCAGTTTTCTCCGAAATCACCCGGAACACTTCCGGTGTCCGAATATAGCCGTCCAATATATCAATCTTTATTTCTCGACCATTTCGAGACTCCTCGTTATGTCCGTGATCACATCCGGGACTCCGAACTAACTTCGGTACATCAAAACTCATAAACTCGTAATATAACTATCATCGAAACCTTAGGCGTGCGGACCCTATGGGTTCGAGAACAATGTAGACATGACCGAGACATGTCTCCGGTCAATAACCAATAGCGGAACCTGGATGCTCATATTGGCTCCTACATATTCTACGAAGATCTTTATCGGTCAGACCGCATAACAACATACGTTGTTCCCTTTGTCATCGGTATGTTACTTGCCCGAGATTCGATCGTCGGTATCTCAATACCTAGTTCAATCTCGTTACCGGCAAGTCTCTTTACTCGTTTCGTAATACATCATCTCGCAACTAACTCATTAGTTTGCAATGCTTGCAAGGCTTATGTGATGTGCATTACCGAGAGGGCCCAGAGATACCTCTCCGACAATCAGAGTGACAAATCCTAATCTCAAAATACGCCAACCTAACATTTACCTTTGGAGACACCTGTAGAGCTCCTTTATAATCACCCAGTTATGTTGTGACGTTTGGTAGCACACAAAGTGTTCCTCCGGCAAACGGGAGTTGCATAATCTCATAGTCATAGGAACATGTATAAGTCATGAAGAAAGCAATAGCAACATACTAAACGATCGAGTGCTAAGCTAATGGAATGGGTCATGTCAATCACATCATTCTCCTAATAATGTGATCCCGTTAATCAAATGACAACACATGTCTATGGTTAGGAAACATAACCATCTTTGATTAATGAGCTAGTCAAGTAGAGGCATACTAGTGACGTTTAGTTTGTCTATGTATTCACACAAGTATTATGTTTCCGGATAATACAATTCTAGCATGAATATTAAACATTTATCATGATATAAGGAAATAAAATAATAACATTTTTATTGCCTCTAGGGCATATTTCCTTCAGTCTCCCACTTGCACTAGAGTCAATAATCTAGATTACACAGTAATGATTCTAACACCCATGGAGCTTTGGTGCTGATCATGTTTTGCTCGTGGAAGAGGCCTAGTCAACGGGTCTGCAACATTCAGATCCGTATGTATCTTGCAAATCTCTATGTCTCCCACTGGACTAGATCCCGGATGGAATTGAAGCGTCTCTTGATGTGCTTGGTTCTCTTGTGAAATCTGGATTCCTTTGCCAGGGCAATTGCACCAGTATTGTCACAAAAGATTTTCATTGGATTCGATGCACTAGGTATGACACCTAGATCGGATATGAACTCCTTCATCCAGACTCCTTCGTTTGCTGCTTCCGAAGCTGCTATGTACTCCGCTTCACATGTAGATCCGCCACAACGCTTTGTTTAGAACTGCACCAACTGACAGCTCCACCATTTAATGTAAACACGTATTCGGTTTGCGGTTTAGAATCGTCCGGATCAGTGTCAAAGCTTGCATCAACGTAACCATTTACTATGAGCTCTTTGTCACCTCCATATATGAGAAACATATCCTTAGTCCTTTTCAGGTATTTTAGGATGTTCTTGACCGATGTCCAGTGATCCACTCCTGGATTACTTTGGTACCTCCCTGCTAGACTTATAGCAAGACACTCATCAGGTCTGGTACATAACATTGCATACATGATAGAGCCTATGGCTGAAGCATAGGGAACATCTTTCATTTTCTCTCTATCTTCTGCATTGGTCGGGCATTGAGTCTTACTCAATTTCACACCTTGTAACACAGGCAAGAATCCTTTCTTTGCTTGATCCATTTTGAACTTCTTCAAAATTTTGTCAAGGTATGTGCTTTGTGAAAGTCCAATTAAGCGTCTTGATCTATCTCTATAGATCTTAATGCCCAATATGTAAGCAGCTTCACCGAGGTCTTTCATTGAAAAACTCTTGTTCAAGTATCCCTTTATGCTATTCAGAAATTCTATATCATTTCCGATTAGTAATATGTCATCTACATATAATATCAGAAATGCTACAGAGCTCCCACTCACTTTCTTGTAAATACAGGCTTCTCCAAAAGTCTGTAAAAAACCAAATGCTTTGATCACACTATCAAAGCGTTTATTCCAACTCCGAGAAGCTTGCACCAGCCCATAAATGGATCGCTGGAGCTTGCATACTTTGTTAGCTCCCTTTGGATCGACAAAACCTTCCGGTTGCATCATATACAACTCTTCTTCCAGAAATCCATTCAGGAATGCAGTTTTGACATCCATCTGCCAAATTTCATAATTATAAAATGCGGCAATTGCTAACATGATTCGGACAGACTTAAGCATCGCTACGGGTGAGAAGGTCTCATCGTAGTCAATCCCTTGAACTTGTCGAAAACCTTTTGCGGCAAGTCGAGCTTTGTAGACAGTAATATTACCGTCAGCGTCAGTCTTCTTCTTGAAGATCCATTTATTCTCAATTGCTTGCCGATCATTGGGCAAGTCAACCAAAGTCCATACTTTGTTCTCATACATGGACCCCATCTCAGATTTCATGGCTTCAAGCCATTTTTCGGAATCTGGGCTCACCATTGCTTCTTCATAATTCATAGGTTCATCATGATCTAGTAGCATGACTTCCAGAACAGGATTACCGTACCACTCTGGTGCGGATCTTACTCTGGTTGATCTATGAGGTTTAGTAGTATCTTGTTCTGAAGTTTCATGGTCATCATCATTAGCTTCCTCACTAATTGGTGTAGGTGTCACAAAAACTGGTTTCTGTGATGTACTACTTTCCAATAAGGGAGCAGGTATAGTTACCTCGTCAAGTTCTGCTTTCCTCCCACTCACTTCTTTCGAGAGAAACTCCTTCTCTAGAAAGTTTCCGAATTTAGCAACAAAAGTCTTGCCTTCGGATCTGTGATAGAAGGTGTATCCAATAGTTTCCTTTGGATATCCTATGAAGACACATTTCTCCGATTTGGGTTCGAGCTTATCAGGTTGAAGCTTTTTCACATAAGCATCGCCAACCCCAAACTTTCAGAAACGACAACTTTGGTTTCTTGCTAAACCACAGTTCATAAGGCGTCGTCTCAACGGATTTTGATGGTGCCCTATTTAACGTGAATGCGACCGTCTCTAGAGCATATCCCCAAAACGATAGCGGTAAATCAGTAAGAGACATCATAGATCGCACCATGTCTAGTAAAGTACGATTACGACGTTCGGACACACCATTACGCTGTGGTGTTCCGGGTGGCGTGAGTTGCGAAACTATTCCGCATTGTTTCAAATGTACAGCAAACTCGTAACTCAAATATTCTCCTCCACGATCAGATCGTAGGAATTTTATTTTCTTGTTACGATGATTTTCAACTTCACTCTGAAATTCTTTGAACTTTTCAAACGTTTCGGACTTATGTTTCATTAAGTAGATATACCCATATCTACTTAAGTCATCTGTGAAGGTGAGAAAATGATGATATCTGCCACGAGCCTCAACATTCATCGGACCACATACATCTGTATGTATGATTTCCAACAAATCTGTTGCTCTCTCCATAGTACAGGAGAACGATATTTTTGTCATCTTACCCATAAGGCACGGTTCGCAAGTACCAAGTGGTTCATAATCAAGTGGTTCCAAAAGTCCATCGGTATGGAGTTTCTTCATGCGCTTTACACCGATATGACCCAAACGGCAGTGCCACAAATAAGTTGCACTATCATTATCAACTCTGCATCTTTTGGCTTCAACATTATGAATATGTGTGTCACTACTATCGAGATTTAATAAGAATAGACCACTCTTTAAGGGTGCATGACCATAAAAGATATTACTCATATAAATAAAACAACCATTATTCTCTGATTTAAATGAATAACCGTCTTGCATCAAACAAGATCCAAATATAATGTTCATGCTTAATGCTGGCACCAAATAACAATTATTTAGGTCTAATACTAATCCCGAAGGTAAATGTAGAGGTAGTGTGCCGACCGCGATCACATCGACTTTGGAACCATTTCCCACGCGCATCGTCACCTCGTCCTTAGCCAATCTTCGCTTAGTCCGTAGTCCCTATTTCGAGTTGCAAATGTTAGCAACAGAACCAATATCAAATACCCAGGTGCTACTGCGAGCATTAGTAAGGTACACATCAATAACATGTATATCACATATACCTTTGTTCACCTTGCCATCCTTCTTATCCGCCAAATACTTGGGGCAGTTCCGCTTCTAGTGACCAGTCTGCTTGCAGTAGAAGCACTCAGTTTCAGGCTTAGGTCCAGGTTTGGGTTTCTTCTCTTGAGTAGCATCTTGCTTGCTGTTCTTTTTGAAGTTCCCCTTCTTCTTTCCTTTGCCCTTTTTCTTAAAACTAGTGGTCTTATTGACCATCAACACTTGATGCTCCTTCTTGATTTCTACCTCCGCTGCTTTCAGCATTGCGAAGAGCTCGGGAATAGTCTTATTCATCCCTTGCATATTATAGTTCATCACGAAGCTCTTGTAGCTTGGTGGAAGTGATTGGAGAATTCTGTCAATGACGCAATCATCTGGAAGATTAACTCCCAATTGAATCAAGTGATTATTCTACCCAGACATTTTGAGTATATGCTCACTGACAGAACTGTTCTCCTCTATCTTGCAGCTATAGAACTTATTGGAGACTTCATATCTCTCAATCCGGGCATTTGCTTGAAATATTAACTTCAACTCCTGGAACATCTCATATGCTCCATGACGTTCAAAACATCGTTGAAGTCCCGATTCTAAGCCGTAAAGCATGGCACACTGAACTATCGAGTAGTCATCAGCTTTGCTCTGCCAGACGTTTATAACATCTGGTGTTGCTCCAGCAGCAGGCCTTGCACTCAGCGGTGCTTCCACGACGTAATTCTTCTGTGCAGCAATAAGGATAATCCTCAAGTTACGGACCCAGTCCGTGTAATTGCTACCATCATCTTTCAACTTTGCTTTCTCAAGGAACGCATTAAAATTGAACGGAACGACAGCACGGGCCATCTATCCATAATCAAACATAAACAAGCAAGATACTATCAGGTACTAAGTTCATGATAAATTTAGGTTCAATTAATCATATTACTAAAGAACTCCCACTTAGATAGACATCCCTCTAATCCTCTAAGTGATTACGTGATCCAAATCAACTAAACCATGTCCGATCATCACGTGAGATGGAGTAGTTTCATTGGTGAACATCACTATGTTGATCATATCTACTATATGATTCATGCTCGACCTTTCGGTCTCCGTGTTCCGAGGCCATATCTGTATATGCTTGGCTCGTCAAGTATAACCTGAGTATTCCGCGTGTGCAACTGTTTTGCACCCGTTGTATTTGAACGTAGAGCCTATCACACCCGATCATCACATGGTGTCTCAGCACGAAGAACTTTCGCAACGGTGCATACTTAGGGAGAACACTTCTTGATAATTAGTGAGAGATCATCTTAAAATGCTACCGTCAATCAAAGCAAGATAAGATGCATAAAAGATAAACATCACACGCAATCAATATAAGTGATATGATATGGCCATCATCATCTTGTGCTTCTGATCTTCATCTTCGAAGCACCGTCGTGATCACCATCGTCACCGGCGAGACACCTTGATCACCATCGTAGCATCGTTGTCGTCTCGCCAATCTTATGCTTCCACGACTATCGCTACCGCTTAGTGATAAAGTAAAGCATTACAGCGCAATTGCATTGCATACAATAAAGCGACAACCATATGGCTCCTGCCAGTTGCTGATAACTTGGTTACAAAACATGATCATCTCATACAATAAAATTTAGCATCATGTATTGACCATATCACATCACAACATGCCCTGCAAAAACAAGTTAGACGTCCTCTACTTTGTTGTTGCAAGTTTTACGTGGCTGCTACGGGCTTAAGCAAGAACCAATCTTACCTACGCATCAAAACCACAACGATAGTTTGTCAAGTTGGTGCTGTTTTAACCTTCGCAAGGACCGGGCGTAGCCACACTCGGTTCAACTAAAGTTGGAGAAACTGACACCCGCTAGCCACCTTTGTGCAAAGCACGTCGGGAGAACTGGTCTTGCGTAAGCGTACGCGTAATGTCGGTCCGGGCTGCTTCGTCCAACAATACCGCCGAACCAAAGTATGACATGCTGGTAAGCAGTATGACTTATATCGCCCACAACTCACTTGTGTTCTACTCGTGCATATAACATCAACACATAAAACCTGGCTCGGATGCCGCTGTTGGGTAACGTAGTAATTTCAAAAAATTTCCTACGTACATGCAAGATCATGGTGATGCATAGCAATGAGAGGGGAGAGTGTGATCTACGCACCCTTGTAGACCGACAGCGGAAGCGTTATGACAACGCGGTTGATGTAGTCGTACGTCTTCACGGCCCGACCGATCAAGCATCGAAACTACGTTACCTCCGAGTTTTAGCACACGTTCAGCTCGATGACGATCCCCGGACTCCGATCCAACAAAGTGTCAGGGAAGAGTTTCGTCAGCACGACGGCGTGGTGATGATCTTGATGTTCTACCATCGCAGGGCTTCGCCTAAGCACCTCTACAATATTATCGAGGATTATGGTGGAAGGGGGCACCGCACACGGCTAAGAAAATGATCATGTGGATCAACTTGTGTGTCTAGGGGTGCCCCCTGCCCCCGTATATAAAGGAGCAAGGGGAGGAGCCCGGCCAGCCCTATAGGCGCGCCAAGGAGGAGTACTCCTCCTAGTAGGAGTAGGACTCCTACTAGGAGGGGGAAGGAAGTGGGGAGGGAGAAGGAAAGGGGGGCGCCGCCCCCCTTCTCCTAGTCCAATTCAGACCAGGGGAAGAGGAGGCGCGCGGCCCACCCTGGCTGCCCTTCTCTTTCTCCACTAAGGCCCATATGGCCCATTACTTCTCCCGGGGGGGGGGGGGGGTTCCGGTAACCCTCCGGTACTCCGGTTTTCTCCGAAATCACCCAGAACACTTCCGGTTCCGAATATAGCCGTCCAATATATCAATCTTTATGTCTCGACCATTTCGAGACTCCTCGTTATGTCTGTGATCACATCCGGGACTCCGAACTAACTTCGATACATCAAAACTCATGAACTCATAATATAACTATCATCGAAACCTTAAGCGTGCGGACCCTACGGGTTCGAGAACAATGTAGACATGACCGAGACATGTCTCCGGTCAATAACCAATAGCGGAACCTGGATGCTCATATTGGCTCCTACATATTCTATGAAGATCTTTATCGGTCAGACCGCATAACAACATACGTTGTTCCCTTTGTCATCGGTATGTTACTTGCCTGAGATTCGATCGTCGGTATCCAATACCTAGTTCAATCTTGTTACCGGCAAGTCTCTTTACTCGTTCCGTAATACATCATCCCGCAACTAACTCATTAGTTGCAATGCTTGCAAGGCTTAAGTGATGTGCATTACCGAGAGGGCCCAGAGATACCTCTCCGACATTCGGAGTGACAAATCCTAATCTTGAAATACGCCAACCCAACATGTACCTTTGGAGACACCTGTAGAGCTCCTTTATAATCACCCAGTTACGTTGTGACGTTTGGTAGCACACAAAGTGTTCCTCTGACAAACGGGAGTTGCATAATCTCATAGTCATAGGAACATGTATAAGTCATGAAGAAAGCAATAGCAACATACTAAACGATCGGGTGCTAAGCTAATGGAATGGGTCATGTCAATCAGATCATTCAACTAATGATGTGATCCCGTTAATCAAATAACAACTCTTTGTCCATGGTTAGGAAACATAACCATCTTTGATTAACGAGCTAGTCAAGTAGAGGCATACTAGCGACACTCTGTTTGTCTATGTATTCACACATGTATTATGTTTCCGGTTAATACAATTCTAGCATGAATAATAACCATTTATCATGATATAAGGAAATAAATAATAACTTTATTATTGCCTCTAGGGCATATTTCCTTCACTAACAAGCTCAATTAATAACAAGCTACTGCTGAAGTAAGGTGTGATGAACTGAAGGGGAAATCGGGCATTCTTCCTAACCTTGTGCTTAAGTATTAAAATGCCAGATCGTATGCTAGGCTTGCTATCCCAGTTAGACATCACTGATCCTAAAACTAAACCTTTCTTTTACGCATCAGAGTATACTGACAGAGGGGTAGTCTTATATGTCGTTGTTGAAGCAAAATACTCCAAAGTGCATATGCTGCTCCCAGTGGTTACCATGTCAAAAATTTCCAAAGATTTAGTAAATAACAAATCATATGAATTGTCGACAATTGTAAATCTCTTGACAGCAACATGCTTTTTTTTCATGTCCTATGTTTGTTGAGTACTAGAAATTTTCAACATACATAAATGGACGTGTATGGTAAATAGCATGCCCACTTCAACACTGAAATGGACTTGTATATATATGAATTGAGTACCTGAATTTTCAAGAGACAAAAAAACAACTTTCACATGGTTCTGCCGCTTCTAATATCAACAAGTGTAGTTTTCGAGAACCAGAAACAGGTTCATAGCTACATATAAACTTCGACATGATATACTACCATGTTTTAGATTTCCTTTGGACGATAACCAAGGTGTTTGGTGCATGGTTGAGTGGGTGTTTCGTGTTGCCGCTCCTAATTGGATAAGTACTACTCCTTGCAATGGGTTTCTAACTAATTAATCGAGGGATCAAGTCAGCCTAGAGTTTACACGGCTTTAGTGGCTGACACGCTGTGGATTTTTTTTAATCTTTTGATTGATTTTTTCCTACAGCAGCTGAAAGGAACAAGGCGGCTGGGAAGTCCTGGGCTACATATCCTTCCTTTCCTTGATTTTCCTTCCAAAATCGGAGGTAATTGATTAACTAAATCCCATATGTGCTGACTTCTAATGCTTCTGAACATTTCTTGGTTTTATGTGTCTGTTAGCTTTTACTGGAAACCTTGCTATCCTTGTGCTTTACCAGCGTGAAGTTCAGCACTATGGCTGCCATTATGTGTCTCTAATGGTTTGGTGATCAGGAGTCATGTGTGATACACTTATCATTTCGATGTTTAAAGATGATCATTTTGTAGGAAGATGCCCTGGTTCTCATCAAATGCAAGCTGCACTACTGTCAAAAAGTGTACTCTATTTTGCAGTGACATAACCTGCAAGTAATGTTGTTTGGTATTGCTTCAAATTTAGGAAGTTTAGTCATGTTACCAAGCTAGGATTTTGAAATTTCAGTTGCGAAGTTCATATCTGCAAGACATCTGGGAAAAAGTCTTTAGATGTTCGGTACATAAGAATACTAAGCCGTCAGCTGAATTGCTGTGTGGTGCCGTGGTATTTGCATAAGTAGTGTTATATATATTTTAGTTTAGACATGTGCATCCGTGGTGCTAACCTTCAGCTCATTCCTATGTTATACTTGTGCTTGAATGAGTTCATACTGATGCTAGAGATGACATAGCTTTTCGGTGTTTCCTGCAGGGTAATCCACCAGAGGGATAGGTAGATGGGAGCTGGGGGCGGAGGTGACGCCATCTACTCGGGAATAAGCGAATGATATAACTATGATGTCAAATTGGTCGGCAAATACTGCTGCTTTTGGATCTGAATGTACACCGCTATGCATGTTGCAAGCAATGAACTCTTCTACAAGAGAAAATATCAGGAAGCAACAGCTCACTATACTGGAGCTATTAAAAGAATCCAAATGAGCCCGTGGTAAGGATTTGGTTTACAGTGATTATACTTTATATAGCATCTCAAGGCAACTTTAGCTCATTGGTTAAATTTGATTCTCAGTTCAATTGGTTAAATTTGGTTCTCCCTTCAAGTTAGATGATCCTCTCATTAATATAAATTCAGTCATAGAACATATCATTTATAAGTTTTATTTTTTGTTATACATTGTTAACTGTAGGACATCCTGATTACTATAGTGTTTTACTTTGATGAGTCTTCTTTCTCAGTTTAAGGTAGTGAGGCCTTAGTTAATCTTCAAGTGTGCTATGTTCTTGTTTGTTGGTATGCTTTTGCAAACTAAAAATGTTCTATTTTTTCAGGTCTCTGCTAGAGGAATGTATTTTTCTTGCAAACTGAATTGGTTTTCTGGATCATGTCTTTGCATTTTAGTGTATGGCTTGAGCACTATTCATTGGATGTACTTTGTTGCTTCCAGCCCATAGATAAGAATATTTGAGTCGCTGGAGAGATTGTTGAACATATGACAATGATGCAAATCTGTGGCCACCTACAAGTGAAACTGCTTGAAGACCAAGTTCGAATATGTATGAGGGCATGCGAGTCTACTCGGAGTCTCGCACCCTGATGTAATCAGTCCAGTAGTGAGGGGAAGGCGCCGCCGAGGAGGATGTGGAGGAGGACGAGGTCGAGCCGGGTCAGTGAAGGGTGTTGTGTTTGGCTCGCTGGCCAAGCAGCCGCCTCTCTCCTCCTTGTCTTCGACATCGTGAAGAACTATGCTGAAATGGACGCATTCTGCGGGAGCAGCAGAGGCGTCGTGTGAGCCTTGGGTTCTTCATCGATTCGTTCATGCATGCCCTTGGTCACATGAACGCCTCGAGTACAAGTTTCCTCTCGTCTCTCCTCCCTGTTATGGATCTGACATGAGGATAAATTGTTGGGATAGTAGGTAATATCAGGATTTTTTATTGTTGCTGCTTCTATTTACCTTGATGTTCATGGTTTTTGGTGTATGGCGTTCTCCTTTTACCTGGATGCCAGACCAAATAAGATCTCAACTCAGTTTCTTTATTTGCATTTCATCTCGTGTATCATGAAGAAACTTCAACACTAAAAAGAGCAGAGCTATTTTCTCGACAATAGAAGCTAGAGAAATTATTCCATTATAATTTTCATGCATATGATTTAATCTAATTTTTAATTGTGCTAATTTAATAACGGTACTATTTAAATTACTGATTTGGAGATATGTGCAATACATCTTTCACCAATCAATAGTCCACCTACCTATGTACTCTATGCATTAACTGGATTAATTAACGACAAATGAAGGATTTATTGAAGTCAAGTTACTAAATATTCATGATGGTATCTTTTTCCCTGAACTTCTTATCCAGGATCAACTAGGAGTTGAATACTTAAGTGGTTCAGTAAAACTTCAAATGCAATAGTGGCAAACATCTCTGTTGATGCTACAAAGCATCTTGATGATTTGAAGTGAGTCTCCATGTTAATTACATTACTTTTTTTATCATGCCCTATTGATTGAAAAGTTACTTAGCCCTAAGCATCCATGCTTAATAATGAGGATGGATTTGGGACTTTGTTTAGCTTTCCAACATATGCTTATAGAACTAAACTTTTATAGTTTATTAGTACAGAGCTAGATCTCTCACTATGCTCATCACAGGTAATGAAGTCATATCACTTGGCTTTCCAGCAATGGGTCAGCAAGTGGGTCATGATGAACCAATTTATGTTCTCTTGCATTTGGATGCCCACGATCATACTGATCTGATCTCTGTTGTAGGTTCCACAAAAACACTGAACTTGTTGATTTTGTAGCCTCCTCGTAGCAGGGCCAGGAGAGCAGCGTCAGTTGGATCCATGAGGGGCACCGGTGTGGGATCTGCTGCGGCCAAGTATGCCTCTCTTCCTCCCCGTCCTCCCGATCCACTGCCTCTCTTTGTTTCTGAATTTCACACTGAAATTGTGAGGTTAGGCTCAAAAAGATACAATGGTTACCGATGGTGATGACGATGACGAATACTGGCCCGACATCTGGGACAGTGGATGCGTTGAGCTCGAGATGAAGATCAGCCACTCCATCCATGATCACTGTTCCCCCCTTCTTTTTGTCGAGACGATTTCAGTACTCTTTATCAATGATCTTTAGAACCAAGATGCATGTATCACTCATTCAATCAAGTGGGTAATGATCTTTTAATTTTGTTCTTGATGATATGAAATTCCTAGCTTATCCAGGCTCCCAGCTGCTTATTATGCCTATGATGCAATACCACTACACAATATAAAAAGGAAAGTGGAAGGGGCGCCTCCCACCTGGCATCGCCTAGCTTCCTCTCAAGCGGCGCCACCGGTGGCGCCCCAACCGCTAGTGTATATCTTGTGTTGCTCAAATAGGATATGTGCTTGCCCAAGTGGCCGGTCATGTTTGCAGGTTACACCTCCGAGTGGCCTATGTTTTGCCGGAGTGTTGATTCATTTCCATTTCGGCAAATTTCAGGCGCTCGATATGTCCTATTTTAGCAAAGGTCATGCCGGATTTTTTCGTGAATTTTGGCATGACTTGTGCCATAATATGTAGGAAATATCGAGTGCCCCGGATTTGTGTGTTGAATATCCTGGTAGTTGCCTTCGATCGATTTTCAATTAATGTTTTAACTATGAACATAGGAAATGTCTGACGACGAAAAGGATTTCAGTATTTGCGAATACTGCAAAGACAAGCGCGGCCTGTGCGACAGAATCTTCCTATATGATGATAGGCGCTTCAACATCAAGCTGGACGAGAACTTTGAAGTGGATACAGTAAGTCACAACGGTAAGTCTTTTTTTGTAATTAAGCATGACATCTGCTTCATTTGCTTCAACTTATAATTTATTTTTTTTACTATTGTACTAGCGTATCCCTTGCGAGCGCTGCTACACACATGACGTTGTGCGGACGAATTCTGCACGACATCGCATATCACTTCGTCCATTCATATCATCCAAGTGCAGTGGACAGTTGGATTTGCCGTCGTCTGGCTGTCATGCAGACTGAATCGTCTGCCCAGCAGTTTCGATCCCTTGTCATGCGAGAGTTTTTGTCTTGGATAAGATATGTTTCAGTCCTATGAAAACTACTATGGAGGTAAAGAGAGTTTACTTGAAGACCGAGCATGGTTATACTTTGCATGCAAAATTATACAACGCAGACACCTACACCTATTTTGAATGCAAAACTTGGCAAGCACTATACAAGACTTATGCATTTGAGCCTGATATGGTTATCACTTTTGATATTCGTACGGAAGATGATATTGAAGGTAATATCGACATCTGGGTCGATGTGCAGACGCCTTCAGTTATACCATTATGTGAGTTTCTCAACCATATTTATGTCTTCGATATTGTTTATTCAAAAATAGTTGACAACTAGTTTCTATTGACAGCTTATTTCCGTTCAATCAAACATGTCCAGCGCTTGGTAGACAGGACCTACTACTGTCCCGGGGCTGAACTAAACTGCGAGGAGATAAGTCATTATGTTTCATGGCTTGAGGATCTTCATACTGTCAAGAAAAAATATTTTTCTGGACTTAAAAATCTTAGTACTCAAAACATGCGACCAATAGTGTTCGTACTGAACTACAGTCACATCTATTTAGGAAAGATGGTAAGATTTTTACTATTTGTTCTCTGTGCATCTTTTGCATACATTATTTTTTAAGCTAAACTTCATTACTAAGTATGTTACTATACGATGTTTTTCAACAGGGACTCCCGATGAATGTTGTGCCTCATTGGATCGAGACTAAAGGTCGCATGAGAATTGTTAGCTTACGGCCAAGACATCCTACAATGCACTTTAGTGCATTCAGGATTTCTAATAACGAGGAATGCTTAATAGTGAAAGACTAGAGCAAAATTATGAACGATCGCAGAGAAGTACTAGGGGGCAGCAATCAGAAGCGCAACCCACGATTAGGATACAGGTTCATCTGCATGCTCCAACTTGATGAAGCAAGAGTGCTACACATGTT